>NC_143255.1:108150313-108307540 GCF_984573655.1 Nuphar pumila | reverse complement strand
ATTAACAGAGCCAACATCCATATGGATAGGATCTTCTACAAGAATAGGTTGATATATAAATGAGATTAACATCAAAATTCATATTATGGTCACAGATAAAATGACAAAATTCATGGATATATACACAATTAAAATAGTTTTTTTTTTACCAAGATCCAAAGCAAGCTGCCTATGACTGATTAAAGCAAATGACACTGCTCTGATTGAGCAAGAAAATTGTCAAAAAGATCAACCAAAGGCATCATCCTGTGTTCAAAATTCAAACTTTTCCGATATATATAGTAGGTGGTAGCTGCCTAACACTTTTTGAGGTTACGGCAAGCCTACCAGGCTTCAGAAGGATTTTTTCTATTTTTTCTAAAATCTGACCATACATATGTGATCTACATGTTTGATTTTATAGGAATCGACTCTTGGATCGCCCAATGCAGATTGATAGTTATGATTGCAAGAACTATCAATGACATCTAGTGTAAGATTTACATACATGGTAATCAGCAGATGCCCCTCAGCTTCTTGTACTCTTCATGGTTCAGATAAGAATCCTTGCTCTTGAGCCAATCCTCTGGCTTTGGCATTATAATTGCTGTGTAACCTTCTCTTCCTGCCTGAAGTCACGAACAATAAAACAAACATATTTATGCCAACTTTCTTTTCTTACCTTTTTGACAAACATTATCTCAGACTACAAAGCAATGTTTCTTTTGAATTTTCTGAAAATTCCAACTGTAATTGAGAATAATGGTAACATAGCAAAGAAAACGGCGATGCATATTCCTGCAGATTTCTTTACTAATTTATGTTCTTTATTGCTTCCATTCACTTCAAAAGAATATTTGTCACTGTAAACAGACTGGATATCTGATACCAGCCCAACCTACTAGTAGTAAATCCCGAGGATTCATCAGACACTATGATACAAATTAAAGGAAAGAAAAAGAGACTCAGAGTTGATACATTTGATTGGACTAAGATGGGTCTTGTCATGCACATCAGCAGCATAAAGAAGGGCCAGAGATCTGTCCCACTATAACTGATGCAGTGTCAAGTGAAAAACATGCTGCTATTTGCATAAAGCAGGAGAGCAACTTCAAACTCTGTACCATGGTGACGATCTTTATAAGTTTATAAGTAACACTAGCCATATTAACTTCAGATATTTGATATTCTCAGATATCGTGGTTGGAGTTGGATAATAATAATATCTTACTATATCAGGCATGCAATTATGATTAGCAGACAAGGTGAACATATATGGCAACTATACATAATTGTTAGAGTTCAGGTCAACAGGGTTCTGACCCATGCCCCACCATGTTGCAGGCCTAGGAACACAAATATTCTGATTTTTCCAATTGTAGTAAGTCTCAACATTTGTTGGGGCTCTTGCTCGATGTGAAATTTGCCAGGCAATGTTTCAAAACCATTACAAGTTAACATCCTCATGCATGTCAAAAAAGAGTATCAATCGAAGGTCAAAGCCCAAACCATTATCAAACAAACATTCAACTTCAATGTTTTGCATCAAGAAATTAAGGAATCCAGTAGTTCAAAAGATATCCAACCCTTGTTTATTTTGTTATGGACCCGCATGCACCTCAGGTCCGACCAGTCAGATCTAGATCTACCCCAGACCCGCTCAACTGGAGTCTTGGCCAGCCGGAGATTGTGCAGAAGAGAGAGAGAGAGAGTCTTCCAGCACTCTTTCAGAGTGGGAAGCCCCTTGGAGAATTCCACTTCCTCCAGGATTATCGCTTGCCCTAGGACTCTAGTGGGACGCTCCCCTGGAATCACATCCAGGGAGGGATTGTGAATGTACAGTTTACTAATTTATCTTTTTTTATTCTATAAATAGGCATGTATAGCTCTTCTATTCTTTAAAGAAATTTATTGAGTTGTTCCTCTAAATTTCGTTCACGGTCCGTGTGTGTGATTGCTCTACGAGATGAAACCAAGACAGATAATGTGCTGTAACACAGATCAGCGCCAAAATATGACAGTTGAACTTAGAAGAATCTTAACCTTACAGGTTGGTTGACGCACCCCAAGAGACATCAGCAGATGCACCTAAAGCATGCAGAGGGAGTAACACCAATAGGTACAAGTGCAAAACTATCCATCTATTTGAACAATCTCTTCTACTAAGACTTATTCAAGACACAAACCTACCAATTTCCAGGAAAGTACTGTAGAAGTGGAATTTGAGAGCATATGGTTAGTGGAATTTGAGAGTGTATGGTTACCAAGTCAAAGATGAAGCCACAGTTGAGCCCCCAGCAAGTCAAGACACATATCTGAGTTCCAATATTTTATACAACTGTTAAGAAGAAATCAACAGGCAATTTTGATCCATCACCATGATTACCGACAGAGCAAAGTGGTGACTAATAACCATGAGAGACCTTATGTGAGTTTCAGGATTCCATCTTATTGATATTGATATTAAGTCGGGCACATCTGACTTAGACACTGATGTATTTTAAATGATCAACCCAATCTCTAATTTTAGGCCTGCTGTCCACCATAGGTGCACCTTCTAGTACCCAAAATCAGCTAAGGATCTGATGATCATTCACAGAATGGAGTGAAATGAAAACCACTTAACGAGAAATTGTTTGTACCATCTTCCACACATATTCAGAAACACTGCCTAGTCATCCCTACATGTGGATGCATTGGCATAAAATGCAGTTTCTTATTTTATTTCCGTGCCTATGTTTCACTCTGTCATGAAAAATCTTTTCTACAGGATAGAAATTCCTCTCCAACTGAGGTTCTAGAACCTATGGGACAGAAACAGTGCCACGAACAGTCTCCAAACTAAACAGCCAAACAAAGTTCAATGCTGCAAGCATACTAGGCTCTTCAATGTTCTCCAAACAAAACAGCCAAACACAGTTCAATGCTGCAGATATACTAAGCTCTTCAATGTTCATCCATTCTCACTCTTAAGATATTTCTTTTCCTGGACAAAGCACACAATCGATAACATGAAGTTGGCATCACAAGTAGAAATAACACCAAACAATCTGCCCTCTAGAAACAGACACCAACGAATCCGAAGGATTTGCACTCTGCAGTAACCATCAAGCCCTTAATAAATGAATGAATTCAGGAACCAAACCATTCACATTACACATCCGTGCCCCCCATCCAAAACGATCAAACATTGAATGCCTAATAAATGAAGCAACGATCATGAATTCAACTAATCAACCACCAAATGCCTAATAAATAAAGCTATGATCATGAATCCAACTAATCAAACACCAAATGCCGAATAAACAAATCAATGATCATGAATTCAACTAATCAAACACCAAATGCCGAATAAATAAAGCAACGATCACGAATTCAACTATGGTGCTCGAAACTGTATATGAATCGATGGCAAAAAACGAGCAAAAATTAAGAGCTGCGGAGAGCTATCCACCTTCTTCCGCTTTCCGGTGACCTTGATCTCGCTCTTGTCCGTCCTTCGTACATTGAAATCGACCGCAGTAATCCCTCCCTCCTCCGATAGGGCAACGTGCGTCGGAGCCAATCCGACCACACACAGCCTACACGAAAACAGCAAAAAATCCCCAAAAAAACTAACCAAGAAATCCCACCAATTTCTCTCCAAACATTTCACTAAAAAAAAAGAAAGACAAGAGCCCACCCGTTGGCGTGGCGATAAATATACTGATCGTTCCCGGGCTTGAGAAAATCTGATCATCCAAACATCACGAGAATTAGGGCATTCTTTCCCCAAACGCGCGCACACACACACAGAGAGACAGAGAGACGAAAAGCGATCAACGTTACTTAAAAGTGTTGAGACCCACACCCACAAGCACAAGCACAAACACAACAGCATAACATGAGAACACCAATAACACAAAACAGAACACTCATAGAGGACCACAAGCATCTTTATTAGGATCTGTTTGTGGCATAAGCAGGTCTTTGAGATATATGCGTAAGATAGCATACACATCAGCCAAGACCCTATGGGTCAAACGGTTAAGGTTGAGCAGGACATCCCTAAAAGTAACATCATTTCTGGCCATCCATATGAACCACCACACTCTAAACAACCAAACTCTCCAAATAGTCCTCCACTTCTTTTCGCGTCTACTTATAGCAGGGCCGAAGATAAGATCTAACGCAAAGCAACCCTCCCGCACAACAACTGATGGAGCCCTCCAAGTTTTAGAAAATAATTTTTGAAACACTTCATACGACTAGAAAAGATGTGTAGTTTCTTCAGCCTGTCGACAAAGCACACACCAACTAGAAAACTGAAAACCCATCCTCTTGATATTGTTATGGGTCTGTATCCGGTCACGAAGAATCAACCAAGCCAATACCTTGGTCCTCGGAGATGGTCCCTTCGCCCATAAAGCATTGTTGAAGATCCAACCCATAGAGCATTGTCGGAGAGAGAGAGAGAGATTCCAGCGTGTTACCAACGACGAAGTAGTGAGCGAAATTGGAGTTGACGGTGGAAGGAGGGGCGAGCGTCTATTGGTTCGGGTCGGGAAGAAGGAACCGATCCAATTCCTCCTCTTACGACAACTTTTTTTTTGACGTGAAACGTTGGAGACTATGCTTTGTAAATATTTTAATGAAAATGAACAAAATTATAAATGATCATCCCAATCGGGTTAGCTAATCCGAGGGTCTCTCCCACGCCTTACCAACTCATCTTTAATGCATGACACCATCTTTTACAAGGGATGCACAGCTAACCGAGCCGGCTCGGGCTCGGTGAAGCTTGACTGTAAATGTGCTGAGCTTACAAAATTCTAAGGCTCCAGTCTAGCAAACTAGCCGACCTTGATCGGCCTCTCAAACTCGATAAGCTAAAGTAGGTTCGATAAAGCGATAGCACAAATCAGGCATTTCGGACCTACAGTGCCACCGAACCAACTAAAGAGCACTCTCTATCTCTCTCATTTTAAACCCTAAATTAAATGTTATACGTAGGGATGGCAGTGGACTGGTATGGGGGCGGGTGACAAGGTCTCCACCCCTGCCCCGTTTCAAAATCCGAACCTTCATCCCCGCCTCCATCCCCGCATTAAGATGGATTTCAACCTCCACCCCCTCTTCCATCCTCATTTTTATGTCCCCCGTCCCCGGTCCAAACGGGGGCGAGCTGGGGCAGGGCCCCGTTTCCCCTTAGTCTATGGTCATCCCTTAAAGGATATGGGGGGTGGGGGGGGGGGGGGGGGGGGGATTGGGACGGGGACGGGGCGGAGCAGGGAAAAACTTAAGTCCATCCCCGCACGGAGATAGATTTTAACCTTTATCCTCGCCTCCATCCCCGTTTCATGCCCTTCATCCCCGGCACAAATGGGGTGAGGCGGGACGGAGCCCCGTTGTCCCCGGAACCACTGCCATCCCTAGTTATAGGGCTCTCTCTGTGGGTAGTGACTCCCCTCCCCTCCCCTCACTATCCTTCTCTACAGCAAGTGGATCAGGAGAAAGAGAGGAGACCGAGCATTGAGCATTGCCGGAGGTCATGCACCGCGATGCCAAGTGTTACCAAAGGCCAAGTACTATCGAGCACCTCCTTCTCTGTCGAGCTGTGAAACCTGATCTATGTCTAATGCTCATCGGAGGTTGACACCCTTTGGTCCGCCCTTTCCCCTATTTCTGCAACCGGATCTCTCTCTCTCTCTAGATCAATCGATTGAACTCGTTGAAGGCCAATGCCCTCTAATACGCCCTTTCTCCTTTCTCTACACCTCAATATCTCTCTAGATCAATTGATTGAGCTTGTTAGAGGTTGACATCAATCGGTTGGTTAGGGTTTAATAGTCTCATTTAGGTTGGTTTAGGGTTTGATTTTTTATGGATCGAGCCCGAGCCAGCTCAGTTCACTGCATTCATAACAAGCCGAGCTCAGCTCAATTTGATATTTGGCACGAGCCTAGCCTGAACACCAGTGATTCGTGTTCATTCGGAGCCTGTACACATAGTTACTTGGGTGAACCGAGCTTGTAAATGCCAAGCTTGTCTTGAGATGTAGGACTCTTCTCTTACAAGAAAAAATAAAAGCAATAAGCCTCAAGCTCTGTAACATCTATTTTTTCTAATGTAGCTAAATAGATCAAACGTGGTAACTTCAAAATTGAACATAGTTTGGTTGTGCTTAGGAACCCTGACCACCTTTTAACCACAGGTATCTGAGCATCACAAAGCTTTGAGAACAAGCATCTTAAAATAGAAATTGATGGTATTGTATGGTAAAATGGCTTTTTTTTCTAAAAACTCTATAATTTGATAAAATCTGCCCAACAACCAAAACTGCAAATGGCTAATTTTGTTAGGACCTTTTTACCTTTTTGCATGTACGAAATTGATAAAGTTTGCATGATATATTGTGTAGCTCGTTAGGTATTGCAAACTCTCGCTTAAAAGAAAGTTTGCACATTTTTTCATGAGCCTTAAAAGGCATGTAAATACTTTAGTAAAATCACATATTTTATATCAAAATTAAGAAAAACAGTGTGAACCTCTTTTTTCATTTCTTTAAATCACTTAAACGTATGCTCAAATTTTTTTAGTCTTCATGGGTTTTAACAACCTTCTTATCATCATAACTATGCAAATACCTTAGAAAAATAGTATATATTTGGTATTTATAGAATGTGATTTTGATGTTACATTTTTTCATGATATAAAAAATAATTATTTGCACTCTAAGGTTATTTTTTTTATCTTTTAGGGTTTTTTTTGTGGTCCTCAACTTGCTTGATCTTTAAAAAAAAAATGACTTTTTTGATAATTATTTTTGGTCATTCTTTTTTTGATGATTCATTTGCGGCATTTTCATAGTTGCTGCCTGGTTAGGTCCATTGCGTTCATAGCAAGCATTTCTGATTTTTATTTTATTTTATTTTATTTTAATATAATCATACAAATGTGATCCACATGAAGTCCGTATATTTTTAAGTAATTAAAAAAAAATCAGCAGCTCAGAGCTTTTCTCATTTTCAAGGTCGCAAAGTAAAAGCATTCATTGTTTGAAAAGACCCTATCCAGGTGCCAATTCTTAGCAAATGAACGATATCGTGGTATGTACCTAGTTCGTACCTATGGTGGTATGTACCTACTATATATATTCAAGTGAGTCGACCCTTGGATGGAGGTTTTGCAAAATTTGGCTGTTTAAGATCCAACTCCCTCATGTATTTAGCTATTCTGGATCCTAACTATTTGCATTCCAACCTACTCTTATCTCTACCTAGAGAATGCTCTTGCTTTTATTCATGCTTGGTGATGACAGTCATGACTCAGGTATTGGACCCATCTGGGTGTACCCAAACTCACCCAAATAACCAAGTGTTGGGTTTGGGTTTTGCCAGGTCATGAAAATGAAATCCCAAACACTGGATCCGTATAATCTCAGAAGTTTACCTTTACTTAAAACACAAATAAAACGCTCAGGTCAGGCACCTCACAAAAGGCAGGATCGAGTCAGTACCCAGCAAAAATCATAAACTAAACCTGGCCACATATTGCCCTGGTCGGGTTCTAATCAACCCAAATATTATCCGGGTCGATATATTTTATGCTCATACCCAGTGCAAACACCACCAACTGTGAGCCCTAATCAAAACTGTCTAGAATCAGCCATGTGAAGCCAATCCGTATTTTATTTTAAAAGAGCCAAAACGTAAGTTTTGCACACGGTTAGATGGACAAGTTATGCAATCTAGGGAGTGTTGTGAGAGGGGTACGCCTCAGAGGGGAGGCGCAGGCTCAAGGTACTGAGGCGTTGCTGTGATGCGCTTAAAGTAAATATAAAAAAAGTACCACGGATACTTGAGAAGTAAGATCACTTGAGAGTGTGATACGAAGCCCTCCAAGAGAAGTAAGATCCTAGTGTGAGGCGTTGAGTGTGATGCCACATATTTTTACGATATTTTAGATAATACCACAGATACTTGAGAGTCTTATGTTGTGAGAGGTGTACCTGAGGCGTACGCCTCAGAGGCGAAGCGCAGGCTCAACGCCTCGCTTCGCCTCATTGCATTTAACAACCTTGATATAGGGGAATGAAAACCTACCAAACTTACCTACTAAGAAACATTTTATCAGATTTTGGTTGTTTTTTCAAAATTCTAACCTTAGAAATATTTTGCTTTTTTTTACTTGTCACTATGACTAGAGGTGGCAGGCTTGAACAGGCACGGCCAGACGGTTAAGGCCCATTAACGGGCCGGTTCATGAACCGGACCAGTAGAGACGGGCCGGTTCTTTGAACCAGACAATTTGTGAGAAGGCCAAACCACACCATCCCAATGGAACGGCCGGCACGGTCTTAGGCGGGTCGGTTCACGGGTTGAACTGGCCGAGCCGACGGAATTGAAAAAAAATCAGATATTTGAAAAAAATAAAAGTAGACACTATGATTTTACGTGGAAAACCCTGAAGGAAAAAACCACAGGACCAAAGTTTGAAATTTTATTATGAAAAAAAATTACAAGTAGATTACAAATTAAAATTAAAAAAAAAAAAACTAAAATTAAGACTACTTGTTTTCTTCTTCATATGGATACAGTTCACTGGACGGGTTGAGTTGGGTTTGCGGGTTGGACTAATCTGGTTCACAGGTCCGAGTCGTAACGGGTTTTGGGCCGGAGAAGGTGAAACCAGCACAGCCCACTACACGGTTTATGAGTTGGGCCCAGACCGTTACTATAGCTCTGGGTCATGCCGGTCCGGTTAACGGGTTGAACAGGCACATCAGCCACCTCTAACTATGACTACAATTGAATATGGTAAAATCCTAGAGAAAACTAGTTGCTTCTCATATTCTCTTTCTATCAGGTTGAGCTGTTGTTTTCATCATATTGAAATTCAAAACTATTTTTAATGGAAATATTGAAGTTTGGATCTCGTGACATGCATGGGATGATTAAATCTACTAATATAGATAAACCATGCTAAACACATTTCTAAAGTTAAATTTAACATTAATTGACAATCATATTTGGTAGTGTACTATAGCCCAAGTTCAAGATCATACTCTTTCTGTTGAACATTTGATTATGTTAGACTCTAAAACAATCAGAATCCGATCCATTTTTACATCCTTATTTAGGCATTTGTGATCTGATAATGGTATGTAGAGAGATCCATTTTACATCCTTATTTAAGCATTTGTGATCTGATAATGGTATGTAGAGAGAGAGAGAGACCTCAGAAGGGAAAAGATGAGAGCAATCCCATTTAAAAAATCTATATGAAACTGAAATCCTTTTTTCTATGACAATGAACCCTCTCTGAAAACTAGACCACTTAATAGACCTGCCTCCCGACCCGGTAAACCCAATGTGGGGCCCACAACCATCTTTTCTTATGTGAAATGCCTTCAAAAGCTAATACATACTTGTGCATCAGTGGGGCTTGATCTGGCGTTTTCATCTCAATGCCCTCACAACCATCCCCTGGCTATGCCGATGCAGCAGTAAATTCATTTTATTTTTTGAATATGTAAATTTGGATCCAATGCAGACCCAATTTTAAATTCTATTTTTAAAGCCATATTAGGAAAGAAAGTATTATATTCATATTGGAGGTCTGACCAAACTTGATTCATTTGCAGCGCGGACACACACACACACACATATATATATATATATATATATATATATATATATATATATATGAGTAATGTTACCATATAAATGTACTTAATATAGTTTATTTGATAGAAGTCATGTTTTGGATCATGTTTTTAACATAAAAATAGTTTTTTAAGTCATGAAACTTTGGTACATTGTGAGCGGTTGATTTTTGAAGATCTTAAAATACATGCATCTATTCCATAATCATATGATCCAAAACTTGTTTTCTACTAAATAATCAGCGTAGATTATATTTATAGGGTTTGACCAACAAAAAAAATCTCAATTTTTTTGACAAATTGAAGCTTCTATTAAGTGAGATTAGGTGCTTGGAGGGCACCATATATATATATTTGTTATTTGCTTAAAAATATTTATAAAACTTTAAAAGCTAATAACAAGTTTACCCTTTCTTTGAAAGGTCTGACCTTTCCCTAATCTCTCAAAAGCCTGTCTTTCCCTAACCTCAATCCCTTTCATTTTCATTCAATGACTGCCCACCTAACCTCAGGTCATGCTGAATATGAGTGCCTGTCGAAGTCGGAAGCAGATCAGGTCATACCGAACATGAGTGTTTTTGCTCATGCCGACATCGTGGCCATCCGATTTGCATTTTAAAAAGTTCAAAGTCAACGAAACCACGTGGCATTCATCCAAAATACAAACAGACGGTCACAATGTCGGCATGAGCAAAAACGCTCATGTTCAGCATGACCTGATCTGCTTCCGTCGAAGTCAGACCTTTCTATCCAAAATTTGGATCAATGCAAGAAATCAGACCTTCCAAGAGAAAATATGGATCCATGCCAGAAATCATATGTTGCACAATAGAAATTGGTATCTTATGTGAGTACGGCGTAGTGCTGGAAACTAGGGATGTCAATGGGTCTGGTTTGGACTCAGGTGAAACCAGACCTAGCCCCAATTTTCGGGTATGGTATCAGGTCTGGACCTGAGTCAAATCGGACCTAGCATAAGAGAAACCATACCTAGACCTGATAAAAACTACATGAATCAGACCCGGGCCATACTAGGCAAAACCATATTTTTATCATTTTTACATTAAAAAATTGCGGGTCTTAATTGGAGCTCAGGTCAGGCTCGGGTCTAGTATAAAATTTCACAAACTATATCTGGGCCCAGGTATTCATCAAACCTTCGGACCCAGGTCTTAATCAAACCTTCTTATTTATCACCATACCCGGACCCTATAAGGTTTGGTTCTGATCAGGTTCGGGTATAGTGATAAATAAGAAGACCCGAGTACGGACTCAAGGTCCGATTGATATATGAACCCAAGTATAGTTTCAGGTCGGGTAAACCGGACCCGTTGACACCCTACTAGAAACCATTGAAAATCTGCACCCAAGGTGAAAGCCAATGCCCAAATCAGACCTTCCACCGTCAGAGAGAGAGAGAGAGAGAGAGTTGTCCAATTAGTAACTGCTATGACAATGGACAATATGATTTCACGCGCAGGCAGTCACACTAGATTCAGGCATTGCATGGGTATATTCCGGTGGGATGCTGGTAGAATAGGACAATGGGTGAAAAAGGACGCAAAAAGTTAGGGAAGGGATTTGTGGTTTGTAAGAAGGGTATAATTGTAACTGGCTGTTAAAAATTAAATATTATATTTTACAAAAAGACAACAAAATCCAACTCATATAATACGGTCATGTCATTCAAAATGGCAAATTTTATCCAAGAGCTATTTGTGCATGATATTAACATGCGCAAATAACACTTTTCTCACATATATATATATATATATATATATATATAGAGAGAGAGAGAGAGAGAGAGAGAGAGAGAGTGTAATGAGTCGATGCTAGACTGCGTGTTAAATAGGTTTTTTGGGCTTTTTTAATTTCTTTTTAAATTCTAACCGTACAGATGTGATTTATGTACTTAATTTTATAGGGATCATCTCTTGAAGCGTTTGATTTCAATACATGGGTGGGATTCCAAAACTTTTGTAAATTTTCCAGGCTCAAAACATAATTTTTTTCATGAAAAATACATGATTAGTAAATCGACCATGACCCACACATTTATAGGGCCGAAACTGCATAAAAAACACCGAAAAAGCTGAAAGACCTATTTAGCACGAACACATTATACTATATTATATATAAATATGTATATATATAGAGAGAGAGAGAGTACATTTGCACACTAAAATGAAGGGGGGGGAGAACGAGAGATGTGACAAAGAGAGATGTGACAAAGAAAGGGAGAACGATATTTATTTAAAATATATATATATAAGAGGAAACATTTTGGTTGATACCGAAGGTAGGTTGGTTCAACTTAAAGTTTGATAGATACATGTAGCGGTAGATGGTGTTACAGTGAACCCCGTGAAAGTCCACGCGGTGAACGTTAAAATGAGCTTGACTTCATTTATTTTATATTTTCATCAAAGAAAAGAGGGTCGGAAACTTGACCTCCAACAAATACTTTAATTCGTCCAATTAATCGATGCCACGTGCCCTAATACCATCTTTACGTCTCTACCGACATCCCGTGAAATATTTAGCTGCGTACCATACCATCAACGTTGCAATGTTCCCTACCATACGTCTCCCCGCGTTCTGTCATTGGTCTCACCATCCTCAGAAGAATTTACGGAAAACCTTTCAACATTGAAGTCTTGGACATGACGGCAACCTGTTGACCTCAACCCACTAATGGATGGGATTGCAATATGAACTTTTTTTTTATAGGTGAAGAAAAAGAAAAGAAATAAATTGAAAATAACTCACGAGGTTTTGCTCATGTCACCAAGTTGACGGTACGTCACAAGCTCAAAACCCATGAATGTCATCTCTTGCAGCAAGGTCAAAGCTGGGTGTACTCTCTGATGGGCAGGAGGACGTAAAGGTTTTACCAACGGGAGGCCAGCCAAGGTGCTGTTGTTGATGAGGTTACCATGAAAAAAAAAAAAGTAATAGCAAGAAATATTTTATACCATATCATTGCTTTGAATAACATTAAAGTAATTTAAATTTTTAAAAAGGATGGCCCAACAAGGCTACCACAATAATGACGAGGAAAAGAGTTCCATACCTTGTGCCAGACCTTTTTTGTTTTTTCTCATAAGGACGACGTGGAAACCCACTCCCAAAGGCTATAAACCCTGGCCCATCCCTTGACCCAGGGAGGTACTGGCTTGGACTTACAAAGGAGGATAAGCCCCGGCCCCGGCCTCGCCCTCGCCCTCGCCCCGTTTGAACCAGGGACGAAGAACATGAAACGAGAATGGAGGTGAGGATTAAGGTTAAAATCAAAACCCGTGCAGGGATATAGGCGGGAATAGAGTGTAGGATTTTGGGAGGGGGGCTAAATAGCTAGAGACCTTATCCCCGGCCCCGGTCCACTGCCATCCTTACCATTGAGACATCCGTTGCTTTTGTCATGTGGGACACATGGACTTCAATTGCATCCTTACCTAACTTACATGAATCCATGTATATTTTTATTACAGTGTTAATTAACCAGTAGAAATTTCCCTTGGCCAAGCCTACCCATCCAGGGTTGTCATCTCCACTCACAACATCATCCAAAGATAATCAAAGGGCTTTTAGGCCATTTTCTTACACACCATCATAAATGAAAACTGAAAAGCATGCCCAAGAAGAATATGCTATGATTCTATAGTAATAATAATAATATCTACTAGCAATGGGAAAATAGTTGGGACTTGAAATGGTCAATAAGTGGTGAGCACTCATTTTTCCCTATATAAACACTCCCCCCATATCTTGCCATCATCAAGAATCAAGGCCCCTTTTCTTGCTCAATATCCTATTTTCTTGAGTTGAATTGCAATACCACTATGGCAGAAGAGGGGCATAAGCACCACTTCTTCCACAAGAGTGATGAGGAGAAGCATGAGAAAACCCCCGAGGAGCAAGCCAAGCACCACAAACACCTGGAAATTCTTGGTGGAGTAGGGTCTATTGCTGCTGGTGCTTATGCACTAGTAAGTCCCGACTTGCTATACTCATCTTTCATCTTTTGTTTTTGGGTTAAGAAATTGCCTACTCTTCTTTGTTGATTAGTTGATTCAATACTGTCTAAATTTCTATTTGAATTCTTGCAGCATGAGAAGCATCAGGCCAAGAAGGACCCTGAGAACTCTCACAAACACAAGATCGGCGAGGAGGTCGCTGCGACACTTGCCGTCGGCAGCGCCGGGTTTGCTTTCCATGAGCATCATGAGAAGAAGGATGCCAAGAAGGAGGCTGAGAAGCATGACTACTAAACTATGACTCTGAAGGGTGACCGGGGAATAAGTGTGTGAAGTTATGCACTGCTACTTGTCTACTTATGTGTTTGAGATCTACTGTTGTTTGATCTTGCTTTTAGTGATGTCAAGGATTTACTTTATCTTTTGATGAAAAAGTGTGAAGCTTGCTTTGATCTACTTTAAGCGCAAGATTGATGGAGCTAATTATGCCAAGTAGGCTGCAGCATAAAATTGATCTAAAAATATTTAAAAAGAGATAATTTGAAATAACTAAAGAATATAAAACTGATAGCGCGCGGTTGATTATGCAATTGTAATATAAAACATGCTTTTCTAACATTAACAGAGCCAACATCCATATGGATAGGATCTTCTACAAGAATAGGTTGATATATAAAATGAGATTGACATCAAAATTCATATTATGGTCACAGATAAAATGACAAAATTCATGGATATATACACAATTAAAATAGTTTTTTTTTTTACCAAGATCAAAAGCAAGCTGCCTATGACTGTATAAAACAAATGACACTGCTCTGATTGAGCAAGAAAATTGTCAAAAAGATCAACCAAAGGCATCATCGTGTGTTCAAACTTCAAACTTTTCCTATATATATATATATATATATATATATATATATATATATATATATATATATATATATACAGTAGGTTGTAGCTGCCTAGCACTTTTTGAGCTTACCGCAAGCTTACCAGGCTTTGTAAGGTTTTTTTCTAAAATCTGACCATACATATGTGATCTACATGTTTGATTTTATAGGAATCGACTCTTGGATCGCCCGATTCCAACATGCTCTATAAGATTTAAAAACCAAAGGTCTACAATTTTCAAAATTATTCAATGCTCAAATTTTTTTTTTCTCAAAAAATATGATTCAATTGTCATTTCCTAACAATTTGACTATGTCAAGCACATCTTCAGGGTCAGATTTCCAAAAACAATCCTATAACCCTATTCATTGGTGGTAGGCTGCCGATAGGTTCAAAAAGTGTTAGGGTGCTCTCTCTCTCTCTCTATATATATATATATAGAGAGAGAGAGAGAGTTAAATGGCAGTTGCCATGGTTGAAGAGTCACGAAAAGCAAGATCATGGTAGCTGATTTCTTGCCCTTGTGGTTACTCCTTCCTGTGAATCCAACTAAAATGACTTGCTGATGCAGCCACCACTGATCTAATATTTTTATTTATTATATATAAGTTGATATTTTGCAAGAAACAGAATAGTCTATGTGCAAATCATCCCTTATTAACCGTTAGGACAACTACATCCTACCGTCAAACAATTGTTGAATTAACCATGATCCATGGTTAGGTATTATCAAAATGACCAAATTACCCCTTATTTTACTTTTTTTTTTATAAAAGATTTCCCATGACCATCTTTCTCTCTCTTTTTCATGGCATTCAATGGGGACGCGGGTGGCACCACCTATGAGGAAAGCGCAAGGGAGGGCAGTAGAGCTGCACACAAGCCAAGCTTAAGCTGGCTCGGCTCAGCTCGTTAAAAAAAGAGATTGTTTGAGCTCGGCTTGAGCTCGAGCTAAGCTTAACAACATTTTGTCTTAATTCAGCTCAAGTCAACATCTTTATTTAAAATAAGTTTGACTGAATAGCGAAGCTGGCGGGATTCAAACTCCCCACCTCCTTTACAAAATCTCAACGTCTTATTGGTATAGCCATGACCTTCTTTTGTGTTGACTGTGGCAACCAAATTTTCTCATATAGCAATACTAGGTGTCTTACATATAACTACACCAAACGAGCTTAATTGGGTTAATCGAGCTCAACCCAGCATGATTGCCTTATCAAGCTTGGCTCGTTTACATTACCGAGCTTGAGCCCTTGCTCAAGCTTAGCTTATTTATCTGCATGAACCAATTCGAGCCGAGATTGAGCTTGCTTGACTCGTTGTGAACCCCTAGATTGCACACAAATGGAGCAGCCAAAGATCGCTTATGTGTGTGTGTGTGTGTGTGTGAGAGAGAGAGAGAGAGAGAGAGAGAGAGAGAGAGAGAGACTTGGATCCCAGATGAAGATGGGATGGACTGGTTTTGCATCAGTTCATTTAAGGGTTTCTGTTCATTAAAAGAAGTTGATGGAAGATGAATGATCAATAGAGAAGACTCGTGCTTCCTCCTTTTTAATCATAAAGTTGAAATTAAAGATTACAAGATCACTTGACAAATAACAAAGTCATAGATTCCAATAACATTTAAACCCAAAAATTTCAAAAGAATCGAATACCAAACCTTGCTTCAATCAATGTTTCCCTGATCTATGACAAATAGGTAGGGATGCACACGGTTCAGCTTGGGCTGGCTCGGCTCAACCAGAAAATCTAGTTGTTCAAGCTCGGCTCGAGCTTGAACAACCATTGCCAGGATCGGCTCAAGTCGAGCTTGGTTAGAGTTGAACACCTTTATTTTAAAAAGGTTTTAATTTTTTTTTAAATTTGTATCAAATTTTTATTTTTTTTTGAAAGGAAGGAAGATGGTGAGATTTGACCATATTATGAACAAAATACATTCATATACAAAATCTAATTTCTATATAGCTATATATGTGAACCGAGCTTATCCTAGCTGAACTGCCTATTCAAGCTCGGCTAGTTTATGTGTACCGACCCTGAAATCTTGTTCAAGTTTGGCTCATTTATTTTTTCAAACGGGGTCGAGTCCAAGCCTAGCTAGGCTGGTTGTGCATCCCTACAAATAGGGTGCCCTTGAGGGTAAATTCATCTTTTACTTAAAGGATGGAGGTTTCCGTCGACTGCATTAACGACACTTAACCTTTTGAACCGTTTACGTAGTATTATTAAGAAGATCGGGATGATTTTGGAAATGGAGTTAAGACGGATGGATTTATCTTTGGTTAATAAGTCAAGGATCAATATGTAAAAAACCCAAAAAATTCTATAAACTTAAAACATAAAAAAGAATAAACATTAACAGAAATGAGTGAATTTAATAAAATGGATGATTCTTTAAAAAAAAATATTGCTAAGAAAATCAAATATGCCACAATAAAATCACAATACATTTGTTTTTATTAGTTAATAACTGCATTTTATCAGTAGGAAGTTGCTAGAATCCCCTGTGGTATGCAACTAACCCTATAGGGTTTGGTACGGCCCATTAACACCCCTCCTAGTGACTTTTAGGTGGCTGACCCAGTCCCTGTTGGCTCGTGTAGGAGGGGAATAGTTTTCTTTTTAAGAGAGTAAGAAAAGGAGGAAAGTTGGCCTTATCGCTTCTTTTTGAAAAAGTGACAAAATTAATGAGCTTGATGCCCATATCCATCTCACCATCTACTGGGTCCCATTATTTGGAATGGTTTGGATAAACAATCAATCCCATCCACACTTGTGATTGGACCATGCAAATGCATATGGTCCACAAGATGGTGATAAATCAAGACAAGATGGTCCAATTCACGTGGTCATGTGTCCACCTCCGTCCCGTCTCAAAATCCTACCCTTTATCCTAGCATGGGTCTTGATTTTAACCTTCATTCTTGCCTTCATCCTTGTTTCATGTCCTCCATCCTTGTTTCATGTCCTCCATCCCTGGTTCAAACGGGAAGAGGCGGGACAGGGCCCCGTCTCCCCTAGGTCCACTGCCATTCCTAAAGAAGGATCAGGGACATTGTGGGGGCAGGGATGGGGCAGGGCAGAAAAAAGTGTAAGTCCATCCTTGCATGTGTTTTGATTTTAACCTTCATCCCTACCTCCATCCTGGATCAAACAGGGCGATATGGGGCGGGGACCCGTTTTCCCCGGCTGCACTGCCATCCCTACTCTTGTGACTGTATTCCCTATATTCTCACTCAATAAAGGGTTCAAACAACGGCTAAAAGGAAACCAATGTGGAATTTGGTTCTCTGCATGGCTGATTGTGTCATATTTGGGCGTCCTACCAAAATTAGGACACCTTGGGCTGTAGAGACTGTCCTTCAAAATTTAGATGCTTGGCTAGAATCGTTGAGATAAATAAAAAAACCATCTCTATTTCACGGTATGAAGTTATCGCCCTTAGCTGCCCACGGGTCAGACCTTTGGCAGAATCTTGTGGATTCGGATGCGGATCCAACTAAGAGATACTGGTACTGTGTCCGGACCTGAATATTACTGAATCTTTCATAAGAAAAACCATATTTGGGCCTGGTAGACCAGGTCGATACCTGGTAAAATAATAATTTTAATTTTTTTTCATTAAAAATTTGAGGATCTTTAATCAGAACTCTGTAAGGTGTCAACGGGTCGGGTTTGGATCAGATCCAGGTGAAACCAGACTTGGATCAGATTTTTGGGTATGGTATCAGGTACGAACCTGAGTTTAATTGGGTCTACTATAAGAAAACCATACCCAAACCCGATAAGAACTACATGAACCATACCCGGAACATACCCCGGTAAATTAATATTTTTTTATCATTTTTACATTGAAAAATTGCGGGTCTTAATCGGAACTCCAGCTGGGCCCGGGTCTAGTATAAAATTTCACAAATTAACTATACCCAGATCGATGTATTAATCGAATCTTTGGGTCCAGACCCAGGTCTTATTATTTGTCACCATACCTGGACCCTATAGGGTTTTGTCCGGGTAAACCCGACCGGTTAAACCCCTACAACTCAGGTTGGACTTGGGTTGGTATGAAATTTGATGAACCATACTTGGCTCTGCATGCATGCTAACTGGACCTCATACGTCTGACGTGGATAGTTTTTGTTTTAAAGCCAAGCTGGGATTAGTTAGACCCCCACCACTTTATAAAACTATACCAATGGATTTGAACCTGCAACATCCCAACACAAGGTGACGTGCACTAACTGCTCCTACCAAACAACCGGAGCGGCCTTTGGCGACCTGGATAGTTAATCGGACTCCTTCCTTGGTTACCAAACCCTCATTGTATTAGATCCGATGACACCCCTAGCCAATGTTGTCAGTATCCGAATCAGACATGTATCATTTGGCCAACGATTCAGGTGAATCGGTCAATACCGATTCTTAAGTGAATCGTTCTGAATCAGCCAAAAAATAATTAAAACATATTATATGTCAATCAGAACGTGACACATGTTAAATCCATTAAAATAATACTAAAAAATAATTTTAGCTATTTTTTTATATTTATTAAAAATAACTAATTCAGGTCAGTATCATATCGATTTTATGGCAATACGATACGTATCAGCCGATACGCACCGATACTGACGACACTGCCCCTAGCCCTTAATTTAGTTTACAGTGGTCATGTTAAGGCATCTTTTTTTATATCTTCAGCTACCTCAATGACTTGTGTTTGATGGACCAATCGTCTCACCAACTGGGATATAAAATCCTTTGAGAACCCCTGAGTCATCTTATTTTCAAGTCATGTTGAAAATTTGGACATGTTTTTGGGCCAAAACTAGAACAGATTATGGTCTAATACGTCGGATCTTGTTTGGGAATAAGTATCAACCAAATCCAGTCCAGTGGGCTTGGTTCTTTGACATATCTGGTTATATACCCTGATGGGCTTGGCTCAACTTCTAGGCCAAGATCTGAGCTTAAAATTTCCAAACCGGGCCCTGTCAAGCCCAATACTTCCTTGCAGAACATAAGACATGTACAGCATGAGTAGAAAACCAAAAAAAAAAAAAGAGTTTATAGTGTCGAGTTCTAGCTTGATAACAAATTTAGTCATGTTGATATGCTCATTATTGAAATTTATTTCCCTCTTTTCTAAAATTAACACTAAACAAGTGAATATCCTGGAAACAAGATGATTAATCTTTTTTTATTGAATAACAAAAAGATAATCAATCAACAGCCAGATGAAAGTATAAGTGGAAACGTAATTAATTGTTATTTATTTACATGAAATAACAAATGAAGCTGCAACTGACAAAGATAAATAATGCATGCAATATTAATGGTGATGGCCATGATTCTTCTTCTCATGCTCAACCTTCTTCTTGGCTGCCTTCTTTTCATGGTGCTCAAAGAAAGCGAACCCGGCGCTTCCGATGACGGCAATAGTAGCAAAAATCTCCTCCTTTATCTTGTGTATGTGTGTGAGTGCTCTGGATCCTTCTTTGCTTTGTGCGTCTAATGCTACAAAAATTTTAACCATGATTGACAACAATAAGAATTAATCAGGAAAGAACCTTAAAACTGATCAAAGCATTTATTCACTCTTGATAAAGATCAATGATTTAATTGGGCATAATTTCTCTACTAAAACTAGAGCACTATTTGACACCATACTCACATTAGGGAAGACCTTGGTGAGGGAAAATAACTTTCCAATTTTTAAAACTAAGTTTTTCTTGGGAGAATTATTGATATGTAGAAATATAAATTATATATTTAAACATGAATAAAAGTATAAACAATATAAAAAATACCCAAATAAATATTTTACCATATGAAAAAATGTGATATTTTCAAAATAGATGATATTTTGGGGTATTATATTGGCTTTTATTGTGATATTTTCAGAATATCAACGACATATGTTGGTGTAAAGTGCAAAATGGATGGCAAACATGCAAAGGAATCCAAATTTTGGGAAATGCATAGAGGCAATTGGACACTTATTTAAAGCAATAATTGCCCCGTATGAATAGATCCTTGGGGATTTGCTATCTCACTTTAAGAAACACAACCAAGCCCACTCCTACTCATGCTTTGTCGACCTTTTTTTGCACTAATGAGATTGCCGATCGTGACACGGCGTACCGTGACCAACTTTTTAGGTGAAAAGTGCACAAAAGAAGACATACAGTATGGAGGAATAAGAATGTTTCAAGACATTTGGGATTTTATAACCATGGTTTATATTAGGGGTGTCAACCTGTCGGGTTTTCCTCGACCCGATCCATACCAAACCCTATAGGGTCGGGGTATGGTGATAAATAAGAAGACCCGATTAAGACCCGGCTCTGGATCTGAAGACCCGATTAATACATGGATCCGGGTATAGTTTGTGAAATTTTATACTAGACCCGGGCCTAAACTGAATTTCGATTACGACCCACAAATTTTCAATGTAAAAATGATAAAAAAATAGTATTTAGTGGGTATGCCCCGGGTCTGGTTCATGTAGTTCTTATAAGGTCTGGGTATGGTTTCTTTTATGATGGGTCTGATTAGACCCAGGTCTGGACCTGATACCATACCCGAAAATTGGAGCCAGGTCTGGTTCCACCTATGTCCGAATCAAACCCGACCCATTGACACCCCTAGTTTATATACACCCTAGAACAAATGACTAACTCGAAACTGTACAAAAAAAAAAAAAACTCAGCTGGTTCCGTGGTCAACGGAACAAAAAAAAATCAGCTACTTCCGTTGTCAACGGTCCAAAAAAAATCAGCTACTTCCGTGGTCAATGGTCCAAATGCACTCAACTAGGCTGACATTAATGGCTAGCCTAACTTCCTTATAAGCATTTGACCCAAAAATGGACTTACCCGCTTGACAGCTTAATGAAGCAAAAACATGGTAAAAAAGAACCTTTGACTAGGTTAGTCAAGATACCAATTAGTTAAACCATCAAACCAACATTAAAGATGTTTAAAAAACAAAACTTGAAGTTCAAAGTCCAAAGTTCAGTTGATCGATCTTTATGGCGATTGGTGACTCCAGCTAATATAAATTCCATGGGGGTTCTCCTCCATGATCAATATGGGACTAAAGAATTGCCATAGAGTAGGGAAAACTTAAGGTTGATGAGGCTAGCTAAAAAACTAGATTGAAAAATAGATAAATTTTAAGACAAATAGAAACAATATCTGTGACTATGTTCAACACTTAGGCTGTGCAAGGGCTTATCCCTTGCCCTCATTAATAGCTGATGCCCATGAGAATAGAACCATGACCACCCGTCTAGCTAGTGGCCAAGGCCCCTTCCACTGTATCAAACCCCCTGGGGGGCATCTATGACTCTAAGTTACCATCCAATGTTAAAAATGCTACCGTAAGATAGACGTATGCTATTCATCACCACATACTATTCAGTTTTAGATTTGAGAGTATAGGCTCCAGCAGCAACGGTCCCAACTTCACCAAGAAGTTGCATGTGCTTGTGATGCTTCTCCTTCTCATGGTGGTGTTTAGCCTTGGTTCTTTTCATTCAACATGGTGGCCATTGGGTTTATATATATATATATATATATATATATATATATATATATATATATATATATATATATATATATATATATATATATATATATGTTGACACAAGAAATTAAGAAGCCAATGTGTGTGGTATGAGAAAGAGAAAGATTTGAGCTTTTGGTGACGAGAAGAGAGGAAGGGGACACTGTTGACTTTTATACAGAGAGAGAGAGAGAGAGAGAGAGAGAGAGAGAGAGAGAGAGAGAGAGAGAGAGAGAGAGAGAGATCATTAGAATCCTGGAAGACTAAGGGTTTCACAATGAAGAGATTATTAGCACAATCAGTGTAAGAAGGAAGGACCCAGGAAGGCCACCTTGTAAATACGCCTGCGTGAGTGTGCGAACGCGTTGTCTGTGACTTTTTAGTTTAGGCCAAGAACGTGTATGTCCCTATCAATCTCCCACCATCCATTGAAGAAGTGGACGGTTCAGATTGGACCATGTTTAGCGTTATCATAATCTCGAATCTTAAACGAGTTCCCCCCTTGCGTGATATACAGAGACTTATTTGAAAACTCTACAAAATACATGTTGAATGTTATTGCTTCCTCGTAACAAGGTGGGACCGTCTTCAGCACTGCACTGCATATATCCTTCTTCTCTTCTCTGCCTTTTGCTCTCTACCCTCACATCATTAGTTTGTTTGCTCTGTCTTAGACACCATGCAGGCAGAAAAGCACAATCATCATCACCACTTTTACAAGGAGAAGAATGAAAAGACTCTTGAGGAGCAACTGAAGCATCACAAGCACATGCAACTTCTTGGTGAAGTTGGAACTGTTGTTGCTGCTGCTGCTGCCTATGCATTGGTATGTGAATCTCATTTCTTAATATATATAGTTATTGAATCGTGGAGCGAATCAGGCAAATAATTGTCTTAAGTAAAAGGAAACAATTGGTTGAGCAAATTTTATTTTTAAAAGTTGTAGCTCATAGTAAAAATAATAACAATACTAGTATAAGTTCCTTGCCCAAGCGGGTAATCTTCAGGTGGGGTTATTGTATAATAATTATTTTATGAATTATAATATTAAAACTCTTAATAAAAATAATGTCTTTATAAAACAAAATTGTTATTTGTATGAAAAAATGCTAATAGAAAGGAACTTGATACTCATTTATAACGTTATAGAACCTGTCTCTATGTAAGTTCGTATGTGTTTCTTTTGTTAACTGGTACGCCTAATACGTATCATGTACCAATGTAACTATTCTCAGGCCCGAGTAGTATCTGCCACATATGATGAAGGCTGGGCCCACTCCACCATTGGCTGCCATGTAACCTGGGTCCGGCCCACCCTCCTCAGGTGACTGCCACATGGCCTATGACTTACAAGAAAAGAAACTTAAGCATATCAATAAGCGGAGGAAAAGAAACTTACAAGGATTCCCCTAGTAATGGCGAGCGAACCAGAAATAACCCAGCTTGATAATCGGTGGGCTTCGTCTTTCGAATTGTAGTTTGTAGAAGTGTCTTCAGCGACGGACTGGACCCAAGTCACCTGGAAGGGGGCGCCAGAGAGGATGAGAGCACCATCGTGTCCGGACACTGTCGCACCACGAGGTGTTGTCAACAAGTCGGGTTCACTACAAGAAAAACATGAATTAGCGATGGACGCTATACGTCGCTAATCCATCGCTAAACCGTTTAGCAATGGATTGGTGATAGATTAGCGATGTATAGCGTCCATCACATAATCTTGGTCTCTAATTAGCGACAAAACTGACCTGTCGCTACTTTCGTCGCTAATTTATAATGGATTAGCGATAGACATGATCTGTCGCGAGTCCGTCGCTAAATAAGCACTGATTTGGGTTTGCGATAAAATATATTCCGTCGCTAATTTCGTTGCTAAATTAGTGACGGAATATAATCCATCAGAAAATATCAAAAATTTATCGTTGAATATTAGCGATGGATATTATCCGTCGCTAATCCGTCGCAAAATTTAAAACAAAAGAGCCCCGAGGCATGTGCCTCATACGCCTTGAGGCGCACGCCTCAAGCCGAGGCATACATGCCTCAAATTTTTTAGTCAAATGACCAATGAAATGCTTGAAGAGGAGCTGTCAATTTCAGCAACATATCTGTAATTTACAACACATTCGTTGCACTAGAAGTAGCTTGATTATCTGCTACAATTTAATATTCAGGACTTCATTGAACTGAGATTCACTCACACCATCCCTGATTGTCAACAAAATGAAATGGAATGAAGTTAGAAGTATAACTATTAACCATTACATTTTGCCTAATGATTAAAAAAGTAGCACAATTGCATTGAAAATGATCATCTTCTCAGGCTTCCTTTGCTTGGCACTTTGATAGAAGTCAATCAACAATTCTCTGCAAACAAACAAGCAATGAAACTGAATTCAGGAATACACTATAGTAACTGAGGAGGTCCAGGTAGTTTTGATTTTATCTGATCAAACATTTTTTCTACTCTGATGGCAGGTGGAGCATTTCAGAACTCAGGACACTCTTCAAATGTGGCAAATGGTGGTGAAATATTCTGACAATAAAAGTGTTAGTATTAATGAAACAAGCTATAACATAAAAATTGAAGACAAGATGAAAACAAGCTATAATATACATTTTCTGTGTTGTGCAGAATGTATATTGGAACTTTGTCAGCTAAACTAGCATACTTCAAACAAAGGAAAACTAACAAGAAACCAATATAGAATACTGCATGTATGTTATGTACATGCATTTGGAAGTAGTGCATTCTCAAGGAAGATCATCCTTTGATAGATTAAACCACCCAAAGAATAGTGCTTAAAGATGAATCTATAAACTAAAATAACGTCTACAAAAGCCACAGTATGAAGACAACTGCAGAAAAAGAAAGCCCAAAGAAAATTACCGAACATCCGATGTCATAACATGCTCAATGGTGGTTGAAACCAGAGCAGTCAGCTGTCCAACAAAGACATCCTGAGTAGAACTAACGCTCACAAGTTGGTCCCTTGGAAAAATCAAATTTCGTAACCTAGGAATTGTCTTATAATTGACACTTCTTCAGTTTCTATCTTTCCATATGTGCAAGGGCCTGCTGAAAGGTCGATCACAACATATCTGTGTAGTGTATAAAACTTTCAATTTACAACATTCCAAAAACAAAAAAGACACGAAAAACCACATGTATTACAATTTACAATAGAAGAACAAGGGATATCATAGAAGTTATGAGTCCTAGAAAAATAAAGGACAAGGATGTTCAAAGTTCAAACTTCAGCCCATGTTGTCAGTCACATGCATCCACACACTTGTATCAGAATGTAATGGCTTTGAAAATAGAAATGGTTCATTAGCTGCAGAACATCCATGAAAAAGAAAATAGAAATGAAGCTTGAACCGACCACCATACCTACAATTGAATCATCTCAGATGTAACCATTTCAATGGGACAGATGACTCCTAAACTGCAAGCATCCATAAAATTTGCAACGAAGATTACTAACATTATACAAGTTCCTCAAACACTGTAATTCCATTACTTATTGGGCAATCTACAATTAACTAAATCAAAATAAACAAGAAAAACCAGATGAGAAAAATCCATAATGATGATGCCTGCAATTTTAATAGCAATAGAGAAAGAGAACCAACAACACCTACAAAACACACAAGAAGAACGACATAAAAATTATTCACGTTAGACATTTTCTATAATTCTAAACATTTCCAACTTTTTGGAAAAGAATTTGTGTAATGCTAACACAACAAACAATATCACGAAACAAGATGCTAAGCCTCGCCATTAAATGGTACAAAATCTTTGCAATACATTATGCACAACCAACCATTCGATCTTGAGAATTTGCAAAGCCAGGCGAACACACACACCTGATCCAACAAAGCTCCACCCGAAAAAGTGACGTGCCGATGAGGGAATATATGCAATTTGCACCGGTGCCGATGTCAAACCCCCAGATTCGATCTCGGGCCATCAGCCTCGCTATGACGTTCGACAACAGCAAGTCTTCGATCCAATGTATGTAATTTGATCGGTTGGACACCGTGGGACAGAGCTGGCCATCAGGAACCCACCTGCACATTAGAAGACTAAAAGCCCTAAAAACTCTGGATCCCGTTTGAAGAAAATAAAAAGTGAAGAGAAAGAAAAGGTTCAGGTGTGGTTGTGGGGGCCTGATTTACCATTGGATGTCGTGGTCATGGTGGAGGAGAACCCTGGTGAGCTCCCTGGTGGCGTTGAAGGCGGTCCATTCGATCCCGGGGTTACCGTTGTTGGGCGAGTAGAAGATCAAGCGCCGAAAGGAAGGGTAAAGAAATGCTAGCCGTCGGAAATCGGGGGGGCGCTCAGAGTACTTGCTGCGTGGGTGTCCTCTTGGCGGGTCCACCCTCCTATGTTTGCTCGTCATCGCCGGAGAGGGGAGCTTCCCGCCGCTCAGGCGTATTTTCGATGACTCTCTTCTTCTTCTTCTCGTCCATCCTTTGCTTAATTGATCTATTCTGAGCTATATATATAGAGAGAGAGCGAGGGATGGAGAATTTCGCACCCTCGATGGGCCAATTTAAATCAAAACTTAGCGATAGAATTTTTTCATCGTAAAATCCGTCACTAAATAGCGACATATTCATGACAGAAAAATATTGCCGCTCATTCGTCGCGAAGTTGCGATAGAGTTTTGTGACAGAAAAATTTCATCGCTAATTCCAATTTTGGCGATGACTAGTTTTCTCTAGCTAATCCAATGTAAATTTGAAACAGAAAAAATTCAACGCAAATTTTTATCGCTAATTAACGTTTTTCTTGTAGTAGTTGTTTGGGAATGCAGCCGACGACGATGAGGGTGAGAGCCCCGTCGTGTCAACGCGGTGCTCGTCGATGACGGTGGGTCGGGAAAGGTGACGAGAGGGAGAGTGCTCGGGGGTCGGCGACGGCGGCACATGGCGGAGAGAGAGATGGAGTGAGGGAAGAAGGAGGAGGTGTAGGAGAGGGCGACGGGCGATGAGCGACGAGCGGCGGGTGACATGATGAAACAGAAAGAAAAAAGAAAGGAGCTTGCATTAGGGTTTTACAGAAAATTTAGCGACAGATTAGCGATAGAAAAATTTTGTCGCAAACGCCGTCGCAAATTTGTGACTGAGAAGTGACAGAAAAATGGTGTTGCTCATCCATCGCGAAGTTGCGATGGAGTGTGAGACAAAAATTTTCTATCCCTAATCCGTCACAAATTTGCGACGGCGTTTGCAATAAAATTATTTCATCGCAAATTTTGTAACTAATTGCAATTTTAGGGACGGATAATTTTCACTCGCTATTCCGTCGCAATTTTGCGACATTATTTTCGTCATAAATTTTTGTTGCTAAATAATGTTTTTCTTGTAGTGTGTGCTCACCCTTAACCAGATCACTGCCATGTTTCTCAGGGATGAGTAAGGGTGTCAGCGGGTCGGATTTGGTTCGGACTCAGGTGAAACCAGATTTGGCTTTGATTTTTGGGTATGGTACTGGGTCCTGATCACTCTTAACCCTTACGAAGCCCACCAGTGAAATATACCTAAACAATTAGTGGGAGTCTAACAACACCTTCTCCCAAGACCTGCTACTCTGGCGGGTATATGACAATACTAGTATTACTGTAATTTTCACAATTACTAATTCCAATGCTAACTTTTGATTGAAAATCTTGTAGCATGAGAAACATAAATCGAAGAAGGATGCAGAGCACACTCGTGAACACAAGATAAAGGAGGAGATTCCTGCTCCTGTGGCCGTTGGCAGTGGGTTGTTTGCTTTCCATGAGGACATTCTCCCACTTGCTTCGACGATAAACCCTTTAACCAGAAAACCTTATGGAAATAACTTGATAAATAGAATTGCCTTTATATTTTATTCTATAGGTCCTTAATTGAATCTCTAATCCTTATGAGATTAACAACAACCATAATGAGAATCAAAATACTGAAAGTGATCACTTTATTTATATGCATATGTCAAAAAAGAGTTTAACAATCCCATCCTCATTACATGTTCGAAATATAATCCCGGTGCTAGCCCTTTAGTAAGAGGATCAACGATCATCTCTTTTGTACCAATATTGACAATATGCACTAAATGATTCTCCGTCATTTCTTTAACAACAAAATACTTCAATTCCATATGCTTGCATGACGTAGTACTTTTGTTGTTGTTCGAAAAGGACACCACAACTTCATTATCACAGTAGACCTTCAGTGGCTTCCCAATGGAATCGACCACCTTTAACTGTGATATGAAGTTCTTTAACCATATAGCCTGCGAAGTAGTCTCGTACAATGCAATGAATTCTGCCTCCATGGTGTGGGCAGCAGTGGTCGTCTGCTTTCCACTCCTCCAAGAGATCGCTCCCCTAGCAAGTAAGAAGACGTACCCAGTAGTAGACTTTCTACTATCAAGGCATCCTCCTAAATCCACATCTGAGTAGCCAATGACCTCGAGGTGATCAATTTTATGATACGTTAACATATAGTCTTTTGTCCCTTGCAAATACCACTAGACTTTCTTGGCAGCCTTCCAATGGGGTAAACCTGGGTTAGACTGAAATCTGCCAAGTACCCCTACTGCAAAAAAAATATCTGGTCGAGAACATGTCTGCGCGTACTGCAAACTGCCAACAATTGATTGTGAACACCCCAAATTTTTCAAAGATTTACAAAATGACCCTTTTGCCCCTAACCCTATCTTCTGAGAGAATCAAAGCGATTTCAAAGATAAATTTTAGTCATTCTTCAGATTTTCTGAATTAAATTCCATATTGATATATTCAAAATCAACTCCGGATCCGAATCCAGTACTTTAAATCCATATTTCCTCAAAATCCGGATCCAAAACCATTTCTGAAGAAATTTTCTCAAAATAGCTTTTAAATTCTCAGAAAAATTCCCTTTTGTAAAATATTTTTTACAAAAACACAAAAATTTAGTTTTAATCTTTGTTTTCTCACAAACTTTAGGATTTTACTTAAAAATACAAAAAAATAGAAAATACAAATAGAAAAGAAACAAAAAATTGGTTTTGAAAAAAACCACTTTTAAAAACCATTCTTTTTCCAAAAAAACCTTTTTGAAAAACACCCTTTTGAAAAATCAAGTTTTTTTTTTTAGAAAACTTCTTTTTCAAAAATTTGTTAGGGAGCCCCCTCTTCGCAAAAACTTGAAAATAAAGGGGGCCCCTTGAAAATTCGTTTTTTAGGGTTTTCGTAAAAGAGGGTTTTCAGGCGCCTTCTCCCCTTTTCACCAAAAATCGCCATCTCCAGGAGCCTCTCCCTCTCCATCTCGGGTCCTCCTCCTCAAAACCACCCATCTCCGAACCCATTTCCATCCTCCACCTTCGATCGCCAACCTCTCCTCCCTCATCCCGCTCATCTTCAACAAACTCACCTTCTCGATCCTTCTCTCTCCCCTATTTAACAAACCGAAAAGAAAACCCTCATCACCGCTTCTTCACCCCTCCACCCGGCTTCTTCTCTATCCCCTTCTCCCCATCCTTGATCGAGCGAAGAAGACCCTGCAGCAGAAAAAAGCGGACCAGCCTTCTTCCTCATTTGGTTCGAACGAAATTCTGTAGCCGAACTCCTCTTCTGTCAAAAAAAATTTACAATCACAGGTAAGTAACTCCCTTACTTTCTCTTCGTATTTTCTATGAATATTTTGCCCCTTTCATTTTCCAGCATTCTCTAGTCTGATCTTCCTCATTTTTCTTCATTTCTTTTCTTTTATCCGCATTTTAAAGCACAAAAGGTGGGGATCGATCTGCATGTAGCAAGATCGACCCACCCGTTGCTACAATGATGGAGTGATCTGACTCCTACATGTATTGTAATTTTCCCTGAGGATATTATGCTCTTTAAACCTGACATTTTGTTCTTCTTGATTTTATATTTAATCTCTCTTTATCATTTTTATCTCCCATTTACTCTCAACGCTCATATCAGATGTTTTGTTCCATATCGATTAGAATTCTTGTTCCTCTTGATTCGTTCACGACCCATCTACCAGTTACATAGCCTGTTTCTTTTGATTTCAATTTCAATGGCTTATATCCCATTAACTGTTGCATGTGATATCTCACTTTGGTAATGTTTAATTCATTGTCTCTATTTGCTTTCTGTGCATCTTGTTTGAAGCATCATCCATCCATCATTTGTTATTTATTATTATTATTTTATTTTTTTTATTTTTTATTTTTATTTTTATTTTTTGATGGCATTCGTTTACTATACTTTTCTCTTCTCACCTTCTATTGCATTTTGCTGTTTTCTCTATATTGCATTCCAGTTTACAGCTTATTTTGTTTTCAATTTTCTTCACTTATCAGGATTTCAGTCCGTATCTAGTCTCCTACTGATAATCGACTTATAAACCTGTGAATTTTCTGTTTTAGCTGCTCGTATACATTAAGACCCGATCTCATGCTATTTCTTTTGATTGTCTTATTACCTGCGTTATTTTGCTCTCGGAGATGATTCAAATCAGTTTTTGCAGGAGAGGTATGACACATAGCGCAACATATTTTGTTAAATTGTACCTTGTTTATTTCTTTTCACCTATTTTTCCAACGTTGATGATGAGGCAACTTGATGCTGGAAATTCTTGAAGCATCTAGATATATACAGAAGGCCCAAATCTGTACTAGATGGATTAACAATGACACGATAGCTTGAATTTTTCCTTTGCAGCATATAGGTTGGCTAAATCTTCCAGTAGCATAGTAAAGGGGGTGGAAGCATGGTGGAGGTAGGTAAATACATTTTAGAATATGCTTTGAAGAGTTTGCTCACTATTAGATGCCAAGCTGAATGTAAAATAGAACGTGATATGTTTTTGGAAGTGTTTCATCAATAAACAACTTCCTACCATTCTATGGTTGAACGAGGGTTCAATCGTTTCCCAAATGTAATATTTGAAATTCCAACCCATTTCCAAATCCCTGACATTTGCAGTGTAGGTCTCCATGGGTAGAATTAGGATACACATAGACCCAACAGGGGAGAACCTCCAAGGCATTAGCAGGCATGCCCTTTTGCTGTGAGGATGTAAAGCCTTTCTCATTTTTTCCCCTCGCATTACAAGTTCTCCACAGAACAGGGGATTTGTGGTGGCCAAAATTCGTTACTTAAAGCCAACAAGACCCCGGCCTACATTGTTACATAGTGATATCCATTTCATTCCCTCTCTGTATGTCCCACTTTCTTGCCATTTCTGCATTCCTGTATATATATCTATATATATATATATATATGTATATAATTTCTGTATATACATATCATTCCCGAAACTAAAAAATATATATATATAAATATTATACGTATGTTCATTATATCATACATTTTTTTTATTTTTATTTTTTTTTATCTTTTTATTTTATGTGTTCTATAGTCAGGTGAGTTGAAATACACACATTTGTTGATTTTTTTTTTCTTTTTTGCATGTTCTCCATCGTTGTCAAATATTACATCGCCATCACCCTTGCTAATCATGCCTTCAGCAAATAGGTCACTCATAGGTATTGCATTGTAATCCTCTCATGATCCAATCACAGCAACTCATCGGTCATCCCCAGCATCGTCTATGCAATCGGATCTGCTGTAAGTTCACCATGAGAATTTCTGTACACCTGTTTAGTTCAATGATATCCACACTCATAGCATTCGGTCATATTGCTACATTTTTGTTTTTTTTTTTCATTTGCCCCGCTTTGTGTTGCTGTGCATTCTTCACAATGCACAGCACTTGAACTCTTCCAGTGCAACATCATGCACCTTTCTATAGTGTCATTCTTGAGCTTTCCAAAGGTGTTGCAGGGTGATTTCATAGTATGTCATTATGAGCATTTCCAAGCTGCCCCGAGCTACTATGTCTTCATATCTTCTTCCATTTTACTCACTACCTCTTCACTGCTGTACTACCAACAGCCATCTATCACATTACCTACTTCTCCATAGCACATTGTATCCTTGTTCCTAGATACAAGCATACTGCCCGCAGCTACAGCACAGCACATCGCCACCACTTCTCCATAGTTGCTGCAAAAATAACCTACCCCTTTTGGATTTACAACAACGTTTTGCTGTAAGGCACCTTCATAGCCACACCAGCCATCGCACCACCTCAAACCCCTGTGGTATAGCTTTTTTTTTTTTTTATTCTTCCTCCTGTCAACAGGTTTGTGTCAATGACCTTCCAGCAAAAGTGTCAATATAATTCATAGCCACAGATAGGCACAAAATGTCTCTGCTAGATCATGTCAAAATACAATCACCCCTATCTGCTGATTCATCAGACTCCAGGATGCTGTTAACCTCTGTCATAATGATGGATACTCCTTCAGAAGGAGCTTCCAAAAAGTCTGTTCTGTGGCCATTAATTTTACTGTCTATAATGGGATTTATAATTACCAGACTCATTCTTGAAGCTGTCCACCGTCCTGTATTATATGTGGATTATGGTCATTTTAGGCCAGTTGTTGCCGTGACTCCCTGCTAGCAACCCTTCCACATCAACACATCCACAGTAAACAATCTCTTGCCCCTTTTTCAATGACAACCCTTTCACCCTACTGAGCATATGCATGTTTCACCTGCACTTTCATTTTCCTCTGCATACAACAATTGCACCCTGTAGCACTTACACAACATCCCGTGCCTTTATACATTGCTGCAATATTGACACTTCCACCATCATGCCCTAGCTCCACTACCTACAGCCCATTGGTTCATTTTTTTTTATATGCCATATATATATATATATATATCTATATATATATACCTATACATATATATATATATAAGTGCATATATATCATTTCTCATCCTTCCATTCATGAATGAATACTTTTTGACATTTATATGCAATTTCCTTCTATTTCTTTTGTTAATCAAGTGTTTTGCAGGGAATGTGAGGAGAATATCATCACTTGAGATTTGTATTTTCAAATGTAAACCTTGTAATAAGTTAGATATTAATGAAAATCTACATTTCCTGCTTTAGGTAGAGTGATTGAGCATTATAAATATCATGAATTGCCTATCTTCATGTATTTTGCCTTTATTTCTCAAAATTCTCACGAATGGCAACACGAATGGCATGTGCACCATTTCGTAAGAGGTAATTAACCCTAAGTTGATGATTTACATCAATGGCCATAGTCAGGATGTAAACAAGACTTAGTGTTTTTATCTTTTATAAAATAACACTGGATCCACACTGGACCCTTTTCAAAAATCATCATATTTTCAAATATTTCTCTCTTTTATCAGAGTTTAACTTAAAATTGGCTCAAAATATATACCAATGGCCATAGTCAGGGTATATTGAGAGTTAATTTCATTTTTAACTCTATAAAGGCACAAAAATATGTTTTATTCTTCACCTGAATTTAAATATAGATTATTATATAATACATTCAATGACCATAGTCAAGGATGTATTATATTTTCCATCTTATTTTAATTCATGTAAAGAATGAGATATGATTTTCAAAATCCAAATTTAAAGTTCTTTAAAGTCATTCATCATTTAGGATAGAATTGCATCATATTTTCAAATTTTCCTTTCAAAAACCCAAGTGATTTTGAACATCTTTTTTTCAAACTTCTATTTTCAAATTCCAATTCTATCTCAATTTCAAAGTCTGATTTGACTTTGGAATTTCAAAATCATTTTATGTTCAAAATTCCAATTCGATTCAAAATTCAAAATTTCAAAGTTCAAATTTAACTTTGAAGTTTCTGATTCATTCTAAAAAACAAAATCAAGTTTATCTTCTTATCTTCAATCACAGTTTGAGATTGATTATGAATCTCAAAATCTAAATCTTCCTAAAGTTTTAAAATTCAATCTGGGTTTTCCAAAAACCCAGATCCATCTTTAAAAGTCCTATTTGGACTTTTCAGAATCGAAATCCAAAGTTAGATCCTAAATCTCAACTTGGATCCAGATTTCCAAGTATCAATCTCTACTTTTGGATCTCAGACTTCAGATCCAAAAACCATTCTAGGATCCAGAACCCCATTCTACTTTGGATCTCAGATTTCAGATCCAATTCCATCTTAGGGTCTCGAGTCCAATTCTATCTTGGATCTCAGACTTTAGATCCAAATTCTATCTTGGATTCCAAATCTTGGATCCAATTCCATTCAAAATTTCTGATTCAAAATCCATCTTGAAATTTCAGATTTCAAATCAACTTCTATTCCCAATTCCAATTCTTAAATCCAATTCCATTTCACCCCAAAATTCAAATCAAATTCCCATTTCTAGATTCTAGATCCAGAATTCAATTTTGAACTTTATTTAGAATCCAGACTTTGGATTCAGATTTCATCTTAAAATTCCAACTTTCAAATCAATTCTATTTTTCCCACATTTCAAAAGTTAGAATTCAATTCCAACCTCTGATTCAAAGTCCATTTATGACTTTGAAATCTCCTTTCTTCTCCTTTCGTTTCAACTTCAGAATCACTCTCTTCAAAGTCAAGATTTATTTTTCCAAGCTCTGATTATTCTAAAAACTTAGAACTTTAAAAATCTTAAGTTCTGAGTCAAAAACCATTTCTTTACTCTATTTTCATCTCAAAAATACTTGGAAAATTTCAAAATTCATTTTTTTAAAAAGAGATCATACATCTTTGCATTGCACAAGTATGATTCTTTGTGCATTTAGACCTAGAATAAGTTTTTAGATAATATTTTAGCAAAGCAAAAGGCATAAAATTCGACCCTTGGTTCGATTACCCCTGGTAAAGGCGCCAGGAATGATCGAACCTCGTACCGACGAGCGGATCCCGTCTCCCAGTTTTCTCGCAAATATTTCAAAAACAGAGGTGAGTTATTTTCTTAAATATTTTCAAATTAAGGTCAAGTGAGACCCCGCAAAGAAATTCCTCTTCTCTTCTTTTTCTTTTCTTTTCTCTTCTCTTTTCTTTTCTTTCTTTTATTTTTCTCCCTTCAAAAAGGAGGAAAATAGAGGTTAGAAAAAGGAAAGAGAAGGAAGAGAGAGAACATTACGAGAGGAAAAATTTTGCGATGATCACACTGATGCATATGGATAAACACTCATCTGTGCTTTGTCAATATCGTTCTGTGGACAATCCTTTAGGCTCAGCTTGTCACCTTTTGATATGGGTGTAGAAGTAGGAGAACAATTCTCCATCCCATATCGCTTTAACACCTTTTCTATATAGGATCTTTGGGAGAGGCCTAGAACACCTTTTGCTCTGTCTCAACGAATCTCTATGCCAAGAACATAAGCAGCCTCACCCACATCTTTCATATCAAAATATGATGCAAGAAACTGTTTAGTCTCTGAAAGCAACTTTATATCGTTGGTTGCAAGTAAGATGTCATCCACATACAACATCAATATAATGAACTTACTCCCACTTTTCTTAAGGTATATACATTGATCAATAATGTTTTCTGTAAACCTGAAAGTCACAATGACTTGGGAAAATTTAATATACCACTGTCGGGAGGCCTGTTTAAGTCCATATATTGATTTGTTAAGCTTGCAAACCAAACGATGATTTTAAGAGAAACCAAGAGGTTGTTCCATGTATACCTCTTCATTCAGATCCTCGTTGAAGAATGCTGTTTTCACATCCATCTGATGTAGCTCTAAGTCATAATGAGCTACGAGGGCCAGAATAATCCTCATTGACTCTTTAGTTGAGACAGAAGACAATGTCTCATTATAGTCAATGCCCTCCATCTGAGTGAGTCCTTTAGCAACCAATCTTGCTTTATGTCTCTCTATGTTACCTTTAGAGTCCTTGGTTTTAAAGACCCATTTACACCCTACGTGTTTTACTCCTTTAGGTAACGTGAAAAGATCCCAAATTGATTTTTAGCCATAAAGTCTAACTCTTCTTTCATGACTTCTATCCAGTGGGAAGATTGTTTGCTTTTAACAACTTCCATAAAAGTCAACGGGTCATCATCCATATCTATGAAATCACCAGGCTTCTGAAGGTACACCACATAATCAGGATGTATGACAGATCTCCTAATCCTTGTGAATCTCCAAACAGGTCGTTCCTCAGGCTGAGATTGAACCTGATCATCCTGTTCGTGCTCTTCCAAATTGTTCACAATAGGTTCACTTTGGATTTGTGCATTAACAATCGAATGATCAACCAGACCATCATTAGGAATAACAATGTGGTATCTTTCGATGTTTTCCTTAACAGGTGATGAAACTGGATCCTGTATTTCTTCAAAACCAATCCTTTGAAGTGTACTTAATCCTACTGAACCATCTTCTAGGAATTTAGCCTTATCCGTTTCAATAATCTGTGGTGAGTGAGATGGGCAATAAAACATGTATCCTTTTGATCTTTCTGGATAACCAATGAAATATCCACTGATTGTTCTTGTATCAAAGGCTTTAATATGTGGGTTATAGAATTTAGCCTCTGCAGGACATCCCCATATGTGCATATAAGACAGTGATGATTTCCTACTTGTCCACAGCTCGTAAGGAGTTTTAGGCACAGATTTCGTAGGAACCTTATTCAAAATATGCACAACTGTCCTTAAGGCTTCACCCCACAACTTTATGGGAAGTGTTGAATAATTCAACATGACCCTGACCATTTCTTTAAGCGTACGATTTCTCTTTTCAGCTACACCATTCTGATAGGCACTACTAGGCATGGTATATTGAGGTACAATGCCTTCTTCTTTAAGAAATCGCGCTAATGGTCCTTCTCTTTGCCCCATCTCAGTAAACCTACCATAATATTCACCACCTCTATCAGACCTGACTATTTTAATATCCTTATCTGTTTGTTTCTCTACTTCTTTCTTAAATTCCTTAAACATATGAAAAATATCAGATATTTCAAAAATCAAGTAGAGATACATATACCGAGAATAGTCATCAATAAAGGTGACCAAATATTTTTTGCCTATGTAACAGAGAGAAAACGATCCACGTATATCCGTATGGACTATTTCTAATATCTCACTACTGCGTTTGACACCTTCTTTATATGTGTTTGTATGCTTAGCCTTTATGCAATCAACACATGGGTCATTGTCAGTAAAATCTAGAGATTGCAAGATCCCTTCATTTACTAGTCTCTTTATTCTCTTTTCAGAGATATGACCCAACCTTCGATGTCAAAGCATGTAAGATTTATTATCTGTCATGCTACGTTTATTTCCAACCAATGCGTATTCAGAAGTCAAAGACTTCTGGGTTTGGATCTTCACATTCAATCTATATAAACCATCATAAACTGTTGCAGAACCAATTTCAATTGAATTTCTGAATATGAACAATTTGGAATTTTCAAACTTAAAACAATATCCAAATTTATCCAACTTTGAAATTGAAATTAAGTTTCTACTATACGATGGAATATAAAAGACATCATGAAGATCTAAAACTACGCCCGTATCTAGAGTAATCTTGCAGGTTCCAACACCCTTCACATGTGAATACATCTTGTTTTCCGAATAAATGCTTTTCTCATGCATTGTTTGTTCCCTTCTGCTCAGGAACAACTGTAGACAGTTGGAAATACGAACAGTAGCACTAGAATTAATCCACCAACTATTTTCAGGAATATGTAATAAATTACATTCATGAGAAACTAATGACAAATTACCTCTCTTTTCCAACAACTTCTTATACTTTATGTAATCTGCCTTCATGTGTCCCTTCTTCTTGCAAAAGAAGCACTTTATGGGAGCAGAGTTGGATTGCTTATCTTGGGATGACTTATTTCCAGTTGGCTTCTTCCTAGCATTTCTCTTAAATGCATTCTTCCTTGGTCCTACCTTGAACGTATAAGAAGCCATATGTGCACTCTGTACCTTCTCACCTTTCATCCTCTCTTCTTCTTCAACACACTTGAACATAAGTTCATTAAATGTCCATTTATCATTATGTGTGTTGTACGAGATTTTGAAAGGTCTGTATTCCAAAGGTAAGGGCGTTAGGACTAAATGCACTAAGAAAAAATCAGAGATAGTGAGCTTCATGTCATTCAGCTGAGATACTATGTTTCTCATCTCCAAAATATGCTGGCGAATGTTTCCCCCTCCAGTATATTTCATAGATATCAGTTTTGACATCAGGGCACTGACTTTGGCCTTGTTTGAACTCACAAACTGTGCCTCAATGGCATTCATGAATTCCCTCACTGTTCTGCATTGTGGGATAACACTTCAAATATTCTTAGCTACTTTAGATTGCAAAAGCAACAAGCTAAGCGTGTTCGAGCGCTCCAACTTCTTAAACGCAATCTTTTGATGAGCAGTTCTCTGATCAGTGAGGGCAGCGGGTTCATCTATCCTTAGAGCCAGATCTAGATCCATATACCCTAATGCAAAAAGAACAGTTTCTTTCCAATCACTAAAATTAGATCCATCTAGAAAAAGTATAGAGCTAGAGCCATCTAAAATCATAGAACTAGAAATTGCATGACAAAAGACACGTATCAGAAAGCATTCATACGAGACTAAAACTTTAGTGGAAAAAACAAAATAATAAAGGCCCTTGATATGCTTCTTTCCAGGCGAGTGAAGGGGGTCATCAGAGTCCTACTTTGGTAAGAGCTCCGACACGCGAAACCACTTCGCCTACCGACCATATTCGGTAAAACTAAGGTTCTTGTGAAGTTAAACCATCAACACAAGGTACCTTTGGATACTCATGTGTGATGTATCTCGACACATTTACCTTATTCTACCCTACTTAAATTCCAAACACGATAAAACTACCTTTGGGTCGTTTATCATTTCATGAATATAAGTACAACATTAATATTGACTAAAACCATATGATAGTATAACATTTTGACAACATACATGTATTAAGTCACTTTGGTGACATGAATACACTAAGTTATCTCAGTATCCTTAATGTCAATATTATATATAAAATAATATCTTAAAGTAGTCCGTAAACCGAATGGACTAGACATATGACTCTCAAAATGGTTCTAAAACTGAATTAACCTGTCATATGTTTCACGAACCAGTCTTAAAGCACTCTGAACTGGTCTGAAACAGCCCCGAACCGGTCATCCAAGGGTCCGAACCGGTTCTGAACCTTATGAATCGGGTCAAGTATGAACAAAAGTTCATAAAAACCCTATAACCGTATGCCAAAATCCCTATATTTTTTTATATTTATAAAAACAAGGTCTTAGCATCTCGGAACCGGTGAGAAACTGGAAGGAACCGGCCAAAAACGGCTCCGAACCGATCCCGGAAAGGGGCTGAGTCAGTCCCTGATCTGGTTCAGGCCAAATAGTGCCTGGACTCTTCTGGATCCGGGTCAGACCCAACTGTAACCGAATCCGGGTCAGACCCAACTGTAACTGAATCCGGGTCAGACCCAGAATTATCTGGATCCGGGTCGGACCCAGGGTTATCTGGATCCGGGTCGGACCCGGTATGTTCTCGATCCGGGTCGGACCCGGTACTGGACGGATCCGGGTCGGACCCTGTAATGACTGGATCCGGGTCGGACCCAGGATTATCTGGATTCGGGTCAGACCCAGTATGATCTGGATCCGGGTCAGACCCGGTACAAACCGGATCCGGGTCAGACCCGATACAAACCGGATCCGGGTCAGACCCGATAGGAACTGGATTCGGGCCAGACCCGAGTTTTAACCGAATCCGGGCCTGACCCGGTAGCTACCAGACCCGGGTCGGACCCGGGGTTTAATCGAATTCGGGTCTGACCTGGTACAAGCTAGATTCGGGTCAGACCCGGGGTTAAAAGATCCGGGCCGGATCCATATCCGACCCACTACCGGACCCGATAATAAAAAATTTTGAAAAAGGGAAGAAAACCCCGATCTTTCAGAAAAGAGGGGTTTTCCCATTTTCATTGCCGGCGACCAATGTCGCCGGTCGGTGACCAAACGTCGCCTGCCGGCGACCCACGCCGCCTGCCAGCGATGCCCCTTGCCGACGGCCAACGCCGCCTGCCAGTGACAAACGTCGGTGCTTCGATGTTCGACAGAAACAACCACCCGCCGGCGAAACTGAGGTCCGACGTTTCCACAGTCGTCGACGACTACTCCTGCGGTGCGGCAGCATCCAGAAAAACATTGACACCACGCGGCAGTCTCCGGCGACGGCGAAAAAACCATCGACCTAATGGGCTCAGGTAAGAACCCTGAATTTTTTTTTATCAGTCTGTCACCGAACGATGACAGTCGTCGGTGCCAGTGACAGTCGCCGGTGCCGGCGACAGGTGCCGGTGACCAGCAGCAGCGTCACCCCATGGTGACTTGCTTTGCTGGTCGACCCAGAGCACACCCCGCAGCGGAAGCGGGGTGTGGGCCCATAACCCAATGTTGGGTTCAGTTGGGGGTTTTCTGGCGAGGCCTCAATCGACATCCCTATATGGTGGTGGCCTTGCAAAAACAAAACAGAAAAGCAGAGCACGCGTACCTGATGCCGCCATTGATGGAGCTGCTTTGCTTGCCGGAGAGGGTCGATCTTCAACTCAGCCGGTATGCAGCCACCAAGAGCGCAAACCTCCGAATGCTACCAGTGAGTCGACCTTTTCCCTCTGAAATTTCTGTATTGCGCTTACCTTAAAGGGTCGCTCATGAAACCCTTTTATAAGGCACAAAATGAGAACGATTGAATAACCGTTCCCTCTGATTTCAATGTAGGTTTAACGGAAGGGAGCACACTCATGGGGAGCGTTACCCACATCGTGGGTAACCACCACCAACGTGGTGGTTAATCCCAACATAGGACCCTTACCCCAAGAGACTATGCTACGCGTTGGCTTGTGTAAAGAAAGGTGCCCATGGGAACCGAACCTTGACTGCCCATCCAGCAGCGAAGGTCCCATCTCACTACGCCAACCCTCCTTGGGATTATTTAAAAAAAAATGTTAACTTGGTCATTGGAATACTAAAAACGACTTTGTATGTGCAACATTTATAAATTTATTACAAATGACATTGATGGAGATAATTAACAAAAAAGCTACCATGTCATTCAGTGGCAAAAAAGTTGTGAGTTGATTAACATACAATAAAACCTTTGTATAGTAATCAGGGGTGTCAACAGGTCAGGTTTGGGATCCAGGTGAAACCAAACTTGGACCAGATTTTTGGATATGATATCGGGTCCAGACCTGGGTCGAATAAGGTTTACTATAAGAAAAATAATACCCAGATCTGATAAGAACTGCATGACCCGGACCATACCTTGTCAAATAATATATATTTTATTATTTTTATATTAAAAAATTGCAGGTCTTAATCAAAACTCGGGTCGGGTTTGGGTCTGGTATAAAATTTCACAAACTTTAGCCAGGTGGGTATTAATCGGACCTTCGGGTCTGAACCCGGGTTTTAATTGGGTCTTCTTATTTGTCACCATACTCAGACCCGGTCTGGGTAAACCCGACCCGTTGACATCCCTAATAGAAATCAAACCCACCGAAAGGGCCGGCCCAATCCATTTGAAGGTAAATGATCTTGTACAAAGTTATGAACTTCTATATGATTAAATTCCTGCAGATGGGGGTTGCACTATCATAACCTAGGGGTCTGGGTTCAAATTTCACTACTGAAAATTTTTAATTTTCATTTTTTCATCTTTTTTAAAACTTGAACAATTTGATCAACAAGAGAAGGTATAAAAAACTCGAAACCATGTGTAATATAATCTATAGCCAAATGAAAGTACAGACACAAGTGACTAAATAATTCACAGTTATTTTTTTTACATGAAATAACTAACTAAACGGCAAGAGAGAAAAACAAGGGCATGCAATATTAATGGTGATGGCCATAGTTCTTCTTCTCATGCTTAATCTTCTTCTTGGCTGCCTTATTTTCATGATGCTCATGGGAGGTGAATCCGGCACTGCCGATGGCGACAGTAGCAGCAATCTCCTGCTTTTATCTTGTGTTTATGTGCATGCTCTGGATCCTTCTTTACTTTGTGCTTCTCATGCTACAATTTTTTTTAATCAGAGCCAAATCATATATTCGGCAACCGTAGACAACAATCAGGAAACAAACTTAAAACTAGCTAATGTAACTATTTGTTCACTCTAAACAAAGATCAATGTTTTAATTGGACATAAATTTTCTCTAAAAAACATGGACATAATTTTTCCACTAAAAGAACTAGACCATTGTTTAACACCATAGTCACAATTTTCACTGGTCTCGACCAGGAAAGTTTTCCCCAAAGTTTTAAAAGTTTTTGTTTTTCCTGGGAAAATATTGCTACTTATAAAAAATATGAAAGTATTTGCATAAAATATATTTAAATCTGAATAAAACTGTAAAACAAATATAAAAAAAATCAGAACAACTGTTTTTTTTTAAAAAAAATATTTTTCTTCTAAAGTAGATATTTTGAAATTAAAAATCACGTTTGTTTGGTAACATATTGGCTTCTGGGAATATCATGATAAAAGTCGTGATATTTACAAAGTATCGGCGATCTCTGAGACTATGTGTACCACATGGTCTAGGAGTCCAGATTACTGCCCAATGCCAACTGCAACTGTAAGATTGACATATATATATTCTATTTATCACTACACACTATTCAATTTACACTCAAGAATGTAATAAACGCACCAAAGCATAGGCGCCAGCAGCGATAGTCCCAACTTCACCAAGAAGTTTCAAGTGCTTGTGATGCTTCAGTTGTTCCTGTGGGGTCTTCTAATGCGTCTCGTACTCATGATGATGGAGGTTCTTTTCAGTAAACAAGATGATGGGGATTGAGATTAAATAGAACACAAATGGATGCTAAGGTTTCACATTTAAGAGATTAGCACAATCACTACTACAAGAAGGTGCCAAGAAGAACACTTTACGTGTGTCTGTGTGTGCGTGCGCGCTCCGTGTGCTCCTAACCGATAAATGAAAAAGCGTTCTTTCTTATCATCAAAATTGTAAATGCGTGTATTCCTGACTTTTTGTCAAAGAATGTTTGCATATATCCCCACCCATCTCTCACCATCCATGGAAGAAATGGACAGTTCAGATTAGACATTAATGCTTAGCGTTATCATCTTGAACCAGTAAGGGGACCTTGAGAAGAGACAAAAAATACGTGTTGAATAATTTTTTTATCATAACAAGGTGGGACCGATCACTACACATAAATTTGGCGATACGTTATTGAATTAGGTTGGTTTGCTCCAACGACTCCTCTTACGTCCATACGCGTCATTGATCTTCCACGGAGCTTCTTACAACACAGAAAATTAATAATCTCAGATATGGTCTTCCAGAAGCCTTAGCATGTAAGAAATCGAAAAGGGAAATTGGACACCTCTCTTCTTCATGATGTTTCTCTATAAATACTACATGAAGACACCCATTTACGATCATCTTCCTTCTCTTCTCTTCTCTGCTTTCCTATCTCTATTACCATCACAGCATTAGTTTTGCATTTTCGGGGTAGGTTTGCTCTTATCTTAGACACAGCAGAAGCTACATTTTCCAGACACCATGCAGGCAGAAAAGCACAATCATCATCACCAGTTTCACAGGGAGAAGCCTGACAAGACTCCTGAGGAGCAATTGAAGCATCACAAGCACATGAAACTTCTTGGTGAAGTTGGAACTGTTGCTGCTGGTGCCTATGCTTTGGTAAGTATATGCTATTTCTGAAAATCAATATATATATATATATATATATATATATATATATATATATATATATATATATATATATATATATATATATATATATATATATATATGAGAGCTGATCAGGTAAAATAATGTTCTATGTAAAAAGAATCAATTAGTAAAAACAATAATAGTATTAGTATGAATATTATCTTCATAATTTACCAATTTTGTTGCTGACTTTTGGTTGGGACCCTTGCAGCACGAGAAGCACAAAGCAAAGAAGGATCCGGAGCACGCCCATGGACACAAGATAAAGGAGGAGATTGCTGCTGCTGTGGCCGTTGGTAGTGCTGGGTTTGTTTTTCATGAGCACCATGAAAAGAAGGAAGCCAAGAATAAGATTAAGCAAGCAAAGAAGCATGGCGATGGCCATTGATTTTGACTATTTAGCTTATTGTTTGACCTGAACTAGTTTATGTGATTCATGTACCTATACAGACTATATGATCCACGTAATTATATGTATGATTTCTTTGATAGGCTTATTTAATAAAGAATATATATTTGATATAATCTTTTACACCTACAATCTAGTTGGGATCTTATGATTCTAGTCGTTTTGACTCAATCTAACCTTGTACATGTATTAAAGATGGTTGAGTTCCTAGGGATCGATCCTTGAAACACGTTTTTCAACAAAAAAAAAACATGTTCTTTTGTATCGATAAATTTTAGTGTGTTCAACAAAAAAACCTATACACAGTTTTTTTGCAATCCAAAAGCCAATCCCTACTACACGAAGCATGTAGATCACATTTATGAGGTTAGATTTGGCAAAATATAAAAATTAGGTTTTTTTTTATAGGCAGCCTGGGGTTAGGAAGACCGCCACCAGTTATACAACTATACCATTGGGATTTGAACTTGCAACGTCCCAACACAAGGTGACGTGCATTCACTGCTCCTACCAGACCACTGGAGACCCCGTCGGTATAAAAAAATTGGGTTAAGTTATTTGCTAAGTCATTTGTACCTCCAAACATTACAACAAATGGGCAAAGTAGCGATGGATGCTGTCCAGTCGCATATTGCGACGGGGTTGTTCATTGCTACTGATCATCCCACCGCCCCGTAACGCATTGTGGCGAAACAAAGCTCCTGACTCCCTCACCCGTTGACGAAACAAAGATGAGACCACACAAAAGAACCCTCCCGTATTCATCTAGCATTTTTGAGCTATGCAGACTCACAATCGCTCTAGAATGTGGAAAAACACAATGCATGTTACAAATCTAAGTATCGGGATTTTCTTGATAAGAGATATGCCCATAAGAATTTTGTTATTTCAAAAAATATACGCATGCATCAGATTTTAAAATTTAAGATCTTGTATACAAACTAAAAACTAATATTTAAAAAATAAAAATGAAAACACGTTTGTGGTGTTTTGAAAAAAAAAGTCTTAATGTGCACATTATGTGAGTGTTGCTGCATGGGGGCACAACCAACCATCTTGGCATTTCTTGATACGAGTGTGGTGTTCATGATCTTCAGAGATGTTGAGATGAATAGTAATAGTGCTCCTTGCATAAAAAGTAATCCCATCTTAAATATCAACTATTCTTTTGTAAACTATGATCCACAAATGACCATGCATCGGTGGGAGGGAGGATCAGTTGCAATGTAATTGCTTTACTGCTATCTTTCAACAAAATCTACTCTCGCTGCAAATATTCTTGTCAATATTTTTAAAATTACTCTAGACCGGACTCTTGTCATGGAATTGCATAGGTCCTGAATGTATTTTCATCAATTTAGATGAAATTATGGTACTTATTGGTAAGAGTTATAATTTTTCCTTTATTTTTCATAAATTTCTCGGGTTGTCTTACAATACATATCCAAAAATCAGCCAAAAAATTCATAAATCAATTTTAATGTATTTTTCATGATAACATCTACTTCCTAGTACTATTTCATAAATCAAACGATGGACTTTCTGGTCAAGCCCTATTTTCTAGTACTATGTGAAACAAAACCGATTTGCAAATAATCTACAATACTACATAATTTTTCCAAAACCCGTTTTGGTAAAATCTCAAAGCGAATCTTGTTTTTAATGAAATTGATATTTTAAAAATATATTAGCATGATGCATGTCAAGTACATATATTTAAAACCTCTTTAACGCAAGGTCTATGGCTAATTCAACATGGATCACCATAGATCTTGATTTTGTATTTTTAAAATATATTAGCATGATGCATGTCAAGTACATATATTTAAAACCTCTCTAACGCAAGGGGAATAGTTTTCTTTTTTAGAGAGTAAGAAAAGGAGAAAAGTTGGTCTTATCGCTTCTTTTTAAAAAAGTGACAAAATGAGCTTGATGCCCATATCCATCTCACCAACTACTGGGTCCCATTATTTGGAATGGTTTGGATAAACAATCAATCCCATCCACACTTGTGATTGGACCATGCAAATGCATATGGTCCACAAGATGGTGATAAATCAAGACAAGATGGTCCAATTCACGTGGTCATGTGTCCACCTCCGTCCCGTCTCAAAATCCTACCCTTTATCCTCGCATGGGTCTTGATTTTAACCTTCATTCTTGCCTTCATCCTTGTTTCATGTCCTCCATCCCTGGTTCAAACAGGAAGAGGCGGGACAGGGCCCCGTCTCCCCTAGGTCCATTGCCATTCCTAAAGAAGGATCAGGGACATTGTGGGGCAGGGCGGAAAAAAGTGTAAGTCCATCCTTGCATGTGTTTTGATTTTAACCTTCATCCCTACCTCCATCCTAAATCAAACAGGGCGATATGGGGCGGGGCCCCGTTTTCCCTGGCTGCACTGCCATCCCTACTTTTGTGACTGTATTCCCTATATTCTCACTCAATAAAGGGTTCAAACAACGGCTAAAAGGAAACCAATGTGGAATTCGGTTCTCTGCATGGCTGATTGTGTCATATTTGGGCGTCCTACCAAAATTAGGACACCTTGGGCTGTAGAGACTGTCCTTCAAAATTTAGATGCATGGCTAGAATTGTTGAGATAAATAAAAAAACCATCTCTATTTCACGGTATGAAGTTATCGCCCTTAGCTACCCACGGGTCAGACCTTTGGCAGAATCTTGTGGATTCCGATGCGGATCCAACTAAGAGATACTGGTACTATGTCCGGACCTGAATATTACTGAATCTTTCATAAGAAAAACCATATTTGGGCATGATAGACCAGGTCGATACCTGGTAAAATAATAATTTTAATTTTTTCTTCATTAAAAATTTGAGGATCTTTAATCAGAACTCTGTAAGGTGTCAACGGGTCGGGTTTGGATCGAATCCAGGTGAAACCAGACTTGGATCAAATTTTTGGGTATGGTATCAGGTACAAACCTGAGTTTAATCGGGTCTACTATAAGAAAACCATACCCAGACCCGATAAGAACTACATGAACCATACCCCGATAAATTAATATTTTTTTATCATTTTTACATTGAAAAATTGCAGGTCTTAATCGGAACTCCAGCTGGGCCCGGGTCTAGTATAAAATTTCACAAATTAACTATACCCAGATCGATGTACTAATCGAATCTTTGGGTCCAGACCCAGGTCTTGTTATTTGTCACCATACCTGGACCCTATAGGGTTTTGTTCGGGTAAACCCGACCGGTTAAACCCCTACAACTCAGTTTGGACTTGGGTTGGTATGAAATTTGATGAACCATACTTGGCTCTGCATGCATGCTAACTGGACCTCATACGTCTGACGTGGATAGTTTTTGTTTTAAAGCCAAGCTAGGATTAGTTAGACCCCCACCACTTTATAAAACTATACCAATGGATTTGAACCTGCAACATCCCAACACAAGGTGACATGCACTAACTGCTCCTACCAAACAACTGGAGCGGCCTTTGGCGACCTGGATAGTTAATCAGACTCCTTCCTTGGTTACCAAACCCTCATTGTATTAGATCCGATGGCACCCCTAGCCAATGTTGTCAGTATCTGAATCAGCCATGTATCATTTGGCCAACGATTCAGGTGAATCGGTCAATACCGATTCTCAAGTGAATCGTTCTGAATCAGCCAAAAAATAATTAAAACATATTATATGTCAATCAGAACGTGACACATGTTAAATCCATTAAAATAATACTAAAAAATAATTTTAGCTATTTTTTTATATTTATTAAAAATAGCTAATTCAGGTCAGTATCATATCGATTTTATGGCAATACGATACGTATCAGCCGATACGCACCGATATTGATGACACTTCCCCTAGCCCTTAATTTAGTTTACAATGGTCATGTTAAGGCATCTTTTTTTATATCTTCAGCTACCTCAATGACTTGTGTTTGATGAACCAATCGTCTCACCAACTGGGATATAAAATCCTTTGAGAACCCCTGAGTCATCTTATTTTCAAGTCATGTTGAAAATTTGGACATGTTTTTGGGCCAAAACTAGAACAGATTATGGTCTAATACGTCGGATCTTGTTTGGGAATAAGTATCAACCAAATCCAGTCCATTGGGCTTGGTTCTTTGACATATCTGGTTATATACCCTGATGGACTTGGCTCAACTTCTAGGCCAAGATCTGAGCTTAAAATTTCCAAACCGGGCCCTGTCAAGCCCAATACTTCCTTGCAAAACATAATGTTGGGTTAAACCACCACGTTGGTGCTGGTTACCCACGATGTGGGTAACGCTTCCCCACATGAATGTGTTCTTTCCATTAAACCTGCAATCATAGGGAACAATTACTCAACCATTCCCATTTTGAGCTTATAAAAGGGTTTCATGAGCAACCCTTTGAGAGAGCGCAAATACAGAAATTTTAGGAGGGAAGAGGTCAACTCACCGGTAGCATTCGGAGGCCTGCGCTTGTGGTGGCTACAGACCGGCTGAGTTGAAGGAAACCCCTCTCCGGCAAGCACAACAGCTCGTCAATGGCTGTCTTTGGTACGCTGTGTATTTCATTATTTGCAGGGGTTGTATGCTAGGTGATGGCAGAGCCACCGGCGCACCAGACCGGCTATGAAAAACCCCTGCCGATGCTACATTGGGTTATGGGCCCACACCTCGCCTTTCGCTGCGAGGTTTCCGACAACTGTCGTCATTGGAAGACAGTGTTTTCTAGCCACAGTCACCATGGGGCGACATACCTTTTTTTTTTTTCCGGCAACTGTCGCCGTGGGGCGACAGACAAAACAAAAAAAAATACAGAGGTTTCGGGTATTTACCTGAGGTCATTAGGTTGTTGGCCTTTCGTCGGAGAAAATTGTAGCCTTTGACGAATGATTTGCCGGCGTCAGATGCCATTCGGTGACGACGACATCCAGAACACTCCGGCACCATATTCTAAGGCAGCTGGCTGTGTCAGGCGGCAATTTTTGCTGGTGGTGCGTCGCCGGAGGGGCTCCCGTGTGCTTCCTTGTCAGAGCTTTTGCGTGGGTCACCGACAGGCGGCGTGGGTCACCGACCGGCGACATTGGTCGCCGACAATGAAAAAGGAGAAAACCCCTTATTTCTGAAAATATCGAGGTTTTCTGCCCCTTTTTCTTTTCTTTAATGACAGGAACCAGACCGGGTCCGGTATTGAGTCAGACTCGGATCCGGTCATTACCGGGTCTGACTCGGATCCGGTCATTACCGGGTCTGGCTCAGATCTGGTCATTACCGTGTCTGACCCAGATCCTGTCATTACCGGGTCCGACCCAGATCCATGTATTAACCGGGTCTGACCCGGATCCGGTTTGTATCGGGTCTGACCCGGATATGGTTTGTATCGGGTCTGACCCGGATCCAAGTCTTAACCGGGTCTGGCCCGGATCCGGATAACCTCGGGTCTGGCCCGGATCCGGATAACCTCGGGTCTGACCTGGATTCAGGAAGGTCCAGGCACTGTTTGGCCTGAACCGGATCAGGGACTGACTCAGCCCCTTTCCGGGATCGGTTCGAAGCCGTTTTTGGCCGGTTCCTTCTAGTTTCTCACCGGTTCCGAGATGCTAAGACCCCGTTTTCTTAAATGTAAGAAAATATAGGGGTTTTGGCATACGGTTATAGGGTTTTAATGAACTTTTGTTCATATTTGACCCAGTTCATAAGGTTCAGAACCGGTTCGGACCCTTGGATGACCGGTTCAGGGCTGTTTCAGACCGGTTCAGAGTGCTTTAAGACCGGTTCGTAAAACATATGACAGGTTCATTCAGTTTTAGAACCATTTCGAGAGTCATATGTCTGGTTCATTCAGTTTATGAACCATTTTAAGATATTATTTTACATATTGACATTAAGGATAGTCAGATAACTTAGTGTATTCATGTCACCAAAGTGACTGAATACACGTATGTTGTCAAAATATTGTATTATCATATGGTTTTAGTCAATATTAATGTTGTACTTATATTCATAAAACGATAAACGACCCAAAGGTAGTTTTATCATGTTTGGAATTTAAGTATGGTAGAATAAGGTAAATGTGTCAAGATATAACACACATGAGTATCCAAAGGTACCTTGTGTTGATGGTCTATCTTCACAAGAACCTTAGTTTTACCAAATATGGTCGGTAGGCGAAGTGATTTCGCGTGTCAGAGCTCTTACCAAAGTAAGACTCTGATGACCCCCTTCACTCGCCTAGAAAGAAGCATATCAAGGGCCTTTATTATTTTGCTTTTTCTACTAAAGTTTTAGTCTCGTATGAATGCTTCTTGATACGTGTCTTTTGTCATGCAGTTTCTAGTTCCGTGATTTTAGATGACTCAAGCTCTATACCTTTTCTAGATGGATCCAATTTTAGTGATTGGAAAGAAACTATTTTATTTGCATTAGGGTATATGGATCTAGATCTGACCCTAAAGATAGATGAACCCGCTGCCCTCACTGATCAGAGTACCGCTGATCAAAAGATTGCTTTTGAGAAGTGTGAGCGCTCGAATAGGCTTAGCTTGTTGCTTTTGCAATCTAAAGTAGCTAAGAACATTCAAAGTGCTATCCCACAATGCAGAACAGTGAAGGAATTCATGAATGCCATTGAGGCACAGTTTGTGAGTTCAAACAAGGCCAGAGTCAGTACCCTGATGTCAAAACAGATATCTATGAAATATACTGGAGGGGGAAACATTCGCCAACACATTTTGGAGATGAGAAACATAGTGTCTCAGCTGAATGACATGAAGCTCACCATCTCTGATTCTTTCCTAGTGCATTTAGTCCTAACATCCTTACCCTTGGAATACAGACCTTTCAAAATCTCGTACAACACATATAATGATGAATGAACATTTAATGAACTCATGTTCAAGTGTGTTGAAGAAGAAGAGATGATGAAAGGTGAGAAAGTGCAGAGTGCACTTATGACTTCTCATACATCCAAGGTAGGACCGAGGAAGAATGCATTTAAGAGAAATGCTAGGAAGAAGCCAACTGAGGATAAGTCATCCCAAGACAAGCAATCTAACTCTGCTCCCATAAAGTGCTTCTTTTGCAAGAAGAAGGGACACATAAAGGCAGATTGCATAAAGTATAAAAAGTGGTTGAAGAAGAAAGGTAATTTGTCATTTGTTTCTCATGAATGTAATTTATTACAAATTCCTGAAAATAGCTGGTGGATTGATTCTGGTGCTACTGTTCATATTTCCAACTGTCTACAGCTGTTCCTGAGTAGAAGAGAACCAACAATACATGAGAAAAGCATCTATTCGGGAAACAAGATGCGTTCACATGTGAAGGGTGTTGGAACCTGCAGGATTACTCTGGATACGGGCATAGTTTTAGATCTTCATGATGTCTTTTATATTCCATCGTATAGTAGAAACTTAATTTCAATTTCAAAGTTGGATAAATTTGGATATTGTTTTAAGTTTGAAAATTCCAAATTGTTCATATTCAGAAATTCAATTGAAATTGGTTCTGCATCAGTTTATGATGGTTTATATAGATTGAATGTGAAGATCCAAACTCATCTTTGACTTCTGAATACGCATTAGTTGAAAATAAATGTAGCATGACGAATGATAAATCTTACATGCTTTGGCATCGAAGGTTGGGTTATATCTCTGAAAAAAGAATAAAGAGACTGGTAAATGAAGGGATCTTGCAATCTCTAGGTTTTACTGACAATGATCCATGTGTTGATTGCATAAAGGCTAAACATACAAACACATATAAAGAGGGTGCCAAACGCAGTAGTGAGATATTACAAATAGTCCATACGGATGTATGCAGACCGTTTTCTCTCTGTTATACAGGCAAAAAATATTTCGTCACCTTTATTGATGACTATTCTCGGTATATGTATCTCTACTTGATTTTCAAAAAATCTGATGTTTTTCAGATGTTTAAGAAATTTAAGAAAGAAGTAGAGAAATAAACCGATAAGGTTATTAAGATAGTCATGTCTGATAGAGGTGGCGAATATTATGGTAGGTTTACTGAGATGGGGCAAACGGAAGGACCATTAGCGCGATTTCTTAAAGAGGAAGACATTGTGCCTCAATATACCATGCTTGGTAGTGCCTATCAGAATGGTGTAGCTGAAAGGAGAAATCGTACGCTTAAAGAAATGGTCAAGGCTATGTTGAATTATTCAACACTTCCCATAAAGTTGTGGGGCGAAGCCTTAAGGACTGCTGTGCATATTTTGAATAAGGTTCCTACGAAATCTGTGCCTAAAACTCCTTACGAGCTGTGGACAGGTAGGAAACCATCATTGTCTTATATGCACATATGGGGATGTCCTGCAAAGGCTAAACTGTATAACCCCCACATTAAAGCCTTTGATCAAAGAACAACCAGTGGATATTTCATTGGTTATCCAGAAAGATCAAAAGGATACAGGTTTTATTGCCCATCTCACTCACCACAGATTGTTGAAACGGATAAGGCTAAATTCCTAGAAGATAGTTCAGTAGGATTAAGTGCACTTCAAAGCATTGGTTTTGAGGAAATACAGGATCCAGTATCATCACCTGTTAAGAAAAACATCGAAAGATACCACATTGTTATTCCTAATGATGGTGTGGTTGATCATTCGATTGTTAATGCACAAATCCAAAGTGAACCTATTGTGGACAATGCAAAAGAGCACAAACAGGATGATCAGGTTCCATTTGAGCCTGAGGAACGACCTGTTTGGAGATCCACAAGGATTAGGAGATCTGCCATACATCCTGATTATGTGGTGTACCTTCAGAAGCCTGGTGATTTCATAGATATGGATGATGACCCGTTGAATTTTATGGAATCTGTTGAAAGCAAACAATCTTCGCACTGGATTGAAGCCATGAAAGAAGAGTTAGACTCTATGGCTAAAAATCAAGTGTGGGATCTTGTCACGTTACCTAAAGGAGTAAAGCCCGTAGGGTGTAAATGGGTCTTTAAGATCAAGAAGGACTCCAAAGGTAACATAGAGAGACATAAAGCAAGATTGGTTGCTAAAGGATTCACCCAGATGGAGGGCATTGACTATAATGAGACATTTTCTCCTGTCTCAACTAAAGAGTCAATGAGGATTATTCTGGCCCTCGTAGCTCATTATGACTTAGAGCTACATCAGATGTATGTGAAAACAATGTTCCTCAACGGGGATCTGAATGAAGAGGTATACATGAAACAACCTCTTGGTTTATCTAAAAATGATCGTTTGGTTTGTAAGCTTAACAAATCAATATATGGACTTAAACAGGCCTCCCGACAATGGTATATTAAATTTTCCCAAGTCATTGTGACTTTCGGGTTTACATAAAACATTATTGATCAATGTATATACCTTAAGGAAAGTGGGAGTAAGTTCATTATATTGATGTTGTATGTGGATGACATCTTACTTGCAACCAACGATATAAAGTTACTTTCAGAGACAAAACAATTTCTTGCATCACATTTTGATATGAAAGATATGGGTGAGGCTGCTTATGTTCTTGGCATTGAGATTCGTCGAGACAAAGCAAAAGGTGTTCTAGGCCTCTCTCAGAGATCCTATATAGAAAATGTGTTAAAGCGATATGGGATGGAGAATTGTTCTCCTACTTCTACACCCATATCAAAAGGTGATAAGCTGAGCCTAAAGGATTGTTCACAGAGCGATATTGACAAAGCACATATGAGTGCTTATCCATATGCATCAGTTGTTGGCAGCTTGCAGTACGCGTAGACATGTTCTCCACCAGATATTTCTTTTACAGTAGGGGTACTTGGCAGATTTCAGTCTAACCCAGGTTTACCCCATTGGAAGGCTGCTAAGAAAGTCTTGCGGTATTTGCAAGGGACAAAAGACTATATGTTAACGTATCATAAAGTTGATCACCTTGAGGTCATTGGCTACTCAGATGCGGATTTAGGATGATGCCTTGATAGTAGAAAGTCTACTACTGTGTACATCTTCTTACTTGCTGAGGGAGCGATCTCTTGGAGGAGTGGAAAGCAGACGACCACTGCTGCCCACACCATGGAGGTAAAATTCATTGCATTGTACGAGACTACTTCGCAGGCTATATGGTTAAAGAACTTTATATCACAGTTAATGGTGGTCAATTCCATTGGGAAGCCACTGAAGGTCTACTGTGATAATGAAGCTGCGGTGTCTTTTTCGAACAACAACAAAAGTACTACGTCATGCAAGCATATGGAATTGAAGTATTTTGTTGTTAAAGAAAGGACGGAGAATCATTTAGTGCATATTGTCAATATTGGTACCAAAGAGATGATCGCTGATCCTCTTACTAAAGGGCTAGCACCGGGATTATATTCCGAACATGTAATGAGGATGGGATTGTTAAACTCTTTTTGACTTATGCATATAAATAAAGTGATCACTTTCAGTTTTTGATTCTCATTATGTTTGTTGTCAATCTCCTAAGGATTAGAGATTCAACTAAGGACCTTTAGAATAGAATAAAAAGGCCATTTTATTCATCAAGTTATTCCCATAAGGTTTTCTGGTTAAAAGGGTTTCTCGTTGGAACAAGTGGGAGAATGTTGGGTTAAACCACCACGTTGGTGGTGGTTACCCACAATGTGGGTAACGCTTCCCCACATGAATGTATTCTTTCCGTTAAACCTGCAATCAGAGGGAACAATTACTCAATCGTTCCCATTTTGAGCTTATAAAAGGGTTTCATGAGCAACCCTTTGAGAGAGCGCAAATACAGAAATTTTAGGAGGGAAGAGGTCGACTCACCGGTAGCATTCGGAGGCCTGCGCTTGTTGTGGCTGCAGACCAGCTGAGTTGAAGGAAACCCCTCTCCGGCAAGCACAACAGCTAGTCAATGGCCGCCTCAGGTACGCTGTGTATTTCATTATTTGCAGGGGCTGTATGCTAGGTGATGGCAGAGCCGCCGGCGCACCAGACCGGCGGTGGAAAACCCCTGCCGATGCTACACATAAGACATGTACATCATGAGTAGAAAAAAAAAAAAAGGAGTTTATAGTGTCGAGTTCTAGCTTGATAACAAATTTAGTCATGTTGATATGCTCATTATTGAAATTTATTTCCCTCTTTTCTAAAATTAACACTAAACAAGTGAATATCCTGGAAACAAGATGATTAATCTTTTTTTATTGAATAACAAAAAGATAATCAATCAACAGCCAGATGAAAGTATAAGTGGAAACGTAATTAATTGTTATTTTTTTACATGAAATAACAAATGAAGCTGCAACTGACAAAGATAAATGCATGCAATATTAATGGTGATGGCCATGATTCTTCTTCTCATGCTCAACCTTCTTCTTGGCTGCCTTCTTTTCATGGTGCTCAAGGAAAGCGAACCTGGCGCTTCCGACGACGACGACGATAGTAGCAAAAATCTCCTCCTTTATCTTGTGTAGTATGTGTGTGAGTGCTCTGGATCCTTCTTTGCTTTGTGCTTCTAATGCTACAAAATTTTTAACCATGATTGACAACAATAAGAATTAATCAGGAAAGAACCTTAAAACTGATCAAAGCATTTATTCACTCTTGATAAAGATCAATAATTTAATTGGGCATAATTTCTCTACTAAAACTAGAGCACTATTTGACACCATACTCACATTAGGGAATACCTTGGTGAGGGAAAATAACTTTCCAATTTTTAAAACTAAGTTTTTCTTGGGAGAATTATTGATATGTAGAAATATAAATTATATATTTAAACATGAATAAAAGTATAAATAATATAAAAAATACCCAAATAAATGTTTTACCATGTGAAAAAATGTGATATTTTCAAAATAGATGATATTTTGGGGTATTATATTGGCTTTTATTGTGATATTTTCAGAATATCAACGACATATGTTGGTGTAAAGTGCAAAATGGATGGCAAACATGCAAAGGAATCCAAATTTTGGGAAATGCATAGAGGCAATTGGACACTTATTTAAAGCAATAATTGCCCCGTATGAATAGATCCTTGGGGATTTGCTATCTCACTTTAAGAAACACAACCAAGCCCACTCCTACACATGCTTTGTCGACCTTTTTTTGCACTAATGAGATTGCCGATCGTGATACGGCGTACCGTGACCAACTTTTTAGGTGAAAAGTGCACAAAAGAAGACAAACAGTATGGAGGAAGAAGAATGTTTCAGGACATTTGGGATTTTATAACCATGGTTTATATTAGGGGTGTCAACCTGTCGGGTTTTCCTCGACCCGACCCGTACCAAACCCTATAGGGTCCGGTATGGTGATAAATAAGAAGACCTGATTAAGCCTGGATCTGAAGATCCAATTAATACATGGATCCAGGTATAGTTTGTGAAATTTTATACTAGACCCGGGCCTAAACCGAATTTCGATTAAGACCCACAAATTTTCAATGTAAAAAAAAAAAAAAAATAGTATTTAGTGGGTATGCCCCGGGTCTGGTTCATGTAGTTTTTATAAGGTCTGGGTATGGTTTCTTTTATGATGGGTCCGATTAGACCCAGGTCTGGTTCCACCTATGTCCGAATCAAACCCGACCCATTGACACCCCTAGTTTATATACACCACTTTTACAAGGAGAAGAATGAAAAGACTCTTGAGGAGCAACTGAAGCATCACAACCACATGCAACTTCTTGGTTAAGTTGGAACTGTTGTTGCTGCTGCTGCTGCTTATGCTTTGGTACGTGAATCTCATTTCTTAATATATATAGTTATTGAATCATGGAGCGAATCAGGCAAATAATTATCTTAAGTAAAAAGGAAACAATTGGTTGAGCAAATTTTATTTTTAAAAGTTGTAGCTCATAGTAAAAATAATAACAGTACTAGTATAAGTTCCCTGCCCAAGCGGGTAATCTTCAGGTGGGGTTATTGTATAATTATTATTTTATGAATTATAATATTAAAATTCTTAATAAAAATAATGTCTTTATAAAACAAAATTGTTATTTGTATGAAAAAATGCTAATAAAAAGGAACTTGATACTCATTTATAACGTTATAGAACCTGTCTCTATGTAAGTTCGTATGTGTTTCTTTTGTTAACTGGTACGCCTAATACGTATCATGTACCAATGTAATTATTCTCAGGCCCGAGTAGTATCTGCCACATATGATGAAGGCTAGCTGGGCCCACTCCACCATTGGCTGCCATGTAACCTGGGTCGGGCCCACCCTCCTCAGGTGGCTGCCACATGGCCTATGACTTACAAGGAAAGAAACTTAAACATATCAATAAGCCGAGGAAAAGAAACTTACAAGGATTCCCCTAGTAACGGCGAGCGAACCAGGAATAGCCCAGCTTGAGAATCGGTGGGCTTCACCTTTCGAATTGTAGTTTGTAGAAGTGTCTTCAGCGACGGACTGGACCCAAGTCACCTGGAAGGGGGCGCCAGAGAGGGTGAGAGCACCATCGTGTCCGGATCCTGTCGCACCACGAGGTGTTGTCAACGAGTCAGGTTCACTACAAGAAAAACATGGATTAGCGATGGATACTATACGTCACTAATCCATCGCTAAACAGTTTAGCGACAGATTGGAGATGAATTAGCGACATATAGCATCCGTCGCATAATCTTGGTCGCTAATTAGCGACAGAACTGACATGTCGCTACTTTCATCGCTAATTTGTGATGGATTAACGACAGACATGATCTGTCGCGAGTTCGTCTGTAAATAAGCACTGATTTGGGTTTGCGATTGAATATATTCCATCGCTAAATTAGCAACGTAATATAATCCATCGTAAAATATTAAAAATTCATCATTGAATATTAGCGATGGATATTATCCGTCGCTAATCCGTCGCAAAATTTAAAACAAAAGAGCCCTGAGGCATGTGCCTCATACGCCTTGAGGCGCACGCCTCGAGGCAAGGCACGCCTCAAGCCGAGGCATACATGCCTCAAATTTTTTAGTCAAATGACCAATGAAATGCTTGAAGAGGAGCTGTCAATTTCAGCAACATATCTGTAATTTACAACACATTCGTTGCACTAGAAGTAGCTTGATTATCTGCTACAATTCAATATTCAGGACTTCATTGAACTGAGATTCACTCACACCATCCCTGATTGTCAACAAAATGAAATGGAATGAAGTTAGAAGTATAACTATTAACCATTACATTTTGCCTAATGATTAAAAAAGTAGCACAATTGCATTGAAAAATGATCATCTTCTCAGGCTTCCTTTGCTTGGCACTATGATAGAAGTCAATCAACAATTCTCTGCAAACAAACAAGCAACGAAACTGAATTCAGGAATACACTATAGTAACTCAGGAGGTTCAGGTAGTTTTGATTTTATCTGATCAAACATTTTTTCCACTCTGATTGCAGGTGGAGCATTCCGAAACTTAGGATACTCTTCGAATGTGGCGAATGGTGGTAAAATATTCTGATAATAAGAGTGTTAGTATTAATGAAACAAGCTATAACATAAAAATTAAAGACAAGATGAAAACAAGCTATAATATACATTTCCTGTGTTGTGCAGAATGTATAGTGAAACTTTGTCATCTAAACTAGCATACTTTAAAGTAAGGAAAACTAACAAGAAACCAATATAGAATACTGCATGTATGTTATGTACATGCATTTGGAAGTAGTGCATTCTCAAGGACGATCATCCTTTGATAGATTAAACCACCCAAAGAATAGTGCTTAAGAGGAATCTATAAACTAAAATAACGTCTACAAAAGCCACAGTATGAAGACAACTGCAGAAAAAAAAATCTCAAAGAAAATTACCGAACATCCGGTGCCATAACATGCTCAATGGTGGTTGAAACCAGAACAGACAGCTGTCCAACAAAGACATCCTGAGTAGAACTAACGCTCACAAGTTGGTCCTTTGGAAAAATCAAATTTCGTAACCTAGGAATTGTCTTATAATTGACACTTCCTTCTTCAGTTTCTATCTTTCCATATGTGCAAGGGCCTGCTGAAAGGTCGATCACAACATATCTGCGTAGTGTATAAAACTTTCAATTTACAACATTCCAAAAACAAAAAAGACACAAAAAACCACATGTATTACAATTTACAATAGAAGAACAAGGGATATCATAGAAGTTATGAGTCCTAGAAAAATAAAGGACAAAGATGTTCAAAGTTCAAACTTCAGCCCATGTTGTCAGTCACATGCATCCACACACTTGTAGCATAATGTAATGGCTTTGAAAATAGAAATGGTTCATTAGCTGCAGAACATCCATGAAAAAGAAAATAGAAATGAAGCTTGAACCGACCACCATACCTACAATTGAATCATCTCAGATGTAACCATTTCAATGGGACATATGACCACTACAAGAAAATACGTTGCTAGCAACGAACTTCAGCGACAGAATATTTCCGTCGCTAGTTAGCGACGGATTAACGAGCGAAAAACATCTGTCACTATAATGAATGAAGCTTACGAAAATAGCGACGGAATATAGTCTGTCGCCAAGTCTGTCGCTAATTAGCGTCGAATTTTGCGACATATTGTTTTGTCGTTACGACCGCAACATTTGGCGACGACGTTTGCGACAAAATTTGTTCCGTTGCTAATTAGCGACGGACTTGGCGACAGACTATAGTCCGTCGCTTGTTTCATAAATTTGATTTACGTTGGCTTAGCGACGGAATTAATCCATCGCTAAGCCATCGCTAATTTTCGAATAACCCTAATCCAAGACAACTTTTCCTTTTCTTCTTTCGCTGCTCTCGCTCCCGCTCCCGCCGTTCGCCAGTTCCGGCCGTTCACCCGCTTTCGCCGTTCGCCTACTCCCGTCATTCGCCGTTCGCCGGTCCCACTCCCGCCGTTCGCCGATCCCACCATCCGCCGGTCCCACCGTTCGTAGGCCCCGCCACCCGGAGACAGGTAAACGACCCCCCCCCCCCCTCGCATTTTCCGGCAGAAAGTCGACCCCCTGCTTTTTCTGGTAGGGGGTCGACCTCCTGCCGGAACAGGCAGGGGGTCGACCCCCTGCTGTTCCGACAGGGGGTCGACTCACTGGCGGAAAGGATGGGGGTCGACCCCCTACCCGAACAGGGGGTCAGTTAACCTCCTATGTTCCGTAAGGGGGTTAACCTCCTATGTTCCGTAAGGGGTTCGACCCCTTGCCGGAACAACCTCTTTTTTTTTGCGGTGACTTCATTTTAAAACAACGTTTTTTATGTAGAATTTTCAACGGAACCAGCTCGTGCTCTGCCACCTGTGGTAAGTAAGTGACAAAAATAATGCAAATCGGGTAAATACCCGTGGTGAGTAAGTGATGCAAGCGTATCACATGTTATTTAATTTATTAGATGTAACACTTTATTGTTCACACACTCACTTAGTTGTTGATATTTAGGGTTGCTTTGTAGGAGTTCGGAGATCATGCTGAGCATGATTTTAATGTATGAATATGGAAGTGTTCTTATTTTTTTAGTACAGAGTCCATGCTAGGCATGGTAGTAGTTAGTGAGATATTAAAGTGTGTTTGCTGCAAGTACATGTTTGCCATTTGTTTGATATGAATGATTACGATGTATTGCAATGTTTGATGTAATTGTATCCATGCTTGCATGTAGTTACTTTCAATTTGATTCTGACTTCCATGTGAAATTGTATAATGAAAGCATGCTTCAAATGATTGTATCGTGTCATTAATAGTTTACACATGAAAATATTAAGTTATCAATGCATGCATCAAAATTCTTGTTATTGTATGACATCATATATTGCATGATAAATTTGATATTTTCTTCATCATAGCATTATGATTGTTCTCTTTTAATTCGTTAGGCTATTATTCGTAACATCATAAGAAAATGACTGCAAACCATGAATGAATGTACCGTAGGATAGTGAACAATGAGTTATCGCATGAATATATGGATGGTGTTGAAAGTTTTATTGAATTTGCAATAACAAGTGTCAGTACAGTGGATCCCACAGGTCAGATTAGGTGTCCCTGCAAGATTTGTAAGAATAATCGATTTGTAGAACCTCGTAGCGTTAGACATCACTTATACAGGAAGGGTTTTGTGAGTGATTATCAGAACTGGATGTTTCATGGAGAAGAATTTAAAAACAATTTTGATGCAAAGGTGAATGTGGTGCACGATAATCCATATATGAATTTGATATTTGATGCCGCAGGAACAAAACTGGGTTCTGCTATGAGTTCTACTGATATAAGAACTGCCGTAGATGAAGAATCACCAAACGATGCAGCTAGTAGATTTTATGATTTACTTAGAGATGTTGATGAGCTACTTTGGAACGGTTGCGACAGTCACACTATCTTGTCTGCAGTTCTTCAACTAATGAATTTGAAGTCCGAGTATAATTTGAGTCAATCATGTTTTGACCGTTTGTGCATGATTGTGAAGAGTATGTTGCCCAATGATGAGAAATTGCCACAAAATTTCTATCATGCGAAAGTTATGGTCAACGCTCTAGGTATGGGTTATAAAAAGATTGATGCTTGTCCAGATCACTGCATGTTGTATTTCAAGGAGTAGAAAAACAACATATCGTGCCCGTCATGTGGGCATCCTCGATTCAAGCCAAAGACAAGAGGCAATGGTAGCACGAGATCAAAGAAAGTTTCATACAAGTTGCTCCGCTACTTTCCTATCACTTTTAGATTACAGCGATTGTATATGTCTTTAAGGACAGCTAAACACATGAGATGACATGCAAATAAAGTTTGACACGATGAAAAACAAGATCATGCATCCTGTTGACGCTGAAGCTTGGAAGCACTTTGATTGTACTCATCAGAACTTCGCAATGGAAGTGCGAAATGTTAGACTCGGTCTATGTAAAGATGGATTTAATCCATTTGGGGGTAGATCAACTCCATACTCATGCTGGCCAGTATTTATAACTCCATACAACCTTCCACCAAGCTTGTGTATGAAACGTCCAAATCTTTTCTTGTCTCTGTTGATCCCTGGTCCGACCTCACTTGGCCAAAATCTTGATATATATTTAAGGTCATTGATTGATGTACTAAAAGTACTGTGGGATGACGGTGTTACCACGTATGATGCAAAAAAAAAATAAAATTTTAATATGAAGGTCATTGTTCTATAGACAATCAGTGACTTTCCTGCATATGGTATGCTATCTGGTTGAAGCACACATAAGAGGTTGGCATGTCCGTACTGCATGGAAGATTTCAAAGCTTTTAGATTGTGGCATAGAAGAAAGCCTTGCTGGTTTGAGTGTCATCATCGATTTCTACCCAGCGACCATGTGTTCCAACGACAAAAGAATGTGTTTAAAGCAGACACAACTGAAACGGAAGGTCCATCCTCAAGATTGTCTGGCATAGAGATTCTAAGAAGATTGCGATACTTTCCAGATGTATTAACAGATGCCCGCAGTCCTACACCCTTCCGTGGATTTGGGAATAATCACAATTGGACAAAGAAATCTATTTTTTGAGAACAATCGTATTGGCCGACCCTATTGATACGACATAATTTGGATGTGATGCATGTGGAGAAAAATGTGTTTAATAATGTGTTCAATACAGTAATGAATTTTAAAGGAAAAATGAAGGATAATCTGAAGGCCCGTATGGATTTAAAATTAATATATAAAAGACCAAAATTGAAACTCAAAGAGTATAATGACAAAATACTGAAACCAAAGGCAAAGTACGTGCTCGGACCTGATCAAATAAAACATGTATGTCAATGGTTGAGAAAATTGAGATTTCCAGATGGATATGTCTCTAACTTTGCTCGGGCTGTGAAGATTGACGATGGACAATTATATGGGTTGAAGAGCCATGATTGTCATATCTTTATGCAACGATTGATACCCCTAGCATTCCATGATATGTTAGACAAACCTATAAGGGGGGTATTGTCTGAGTTGAGCGGATTTTTCAGAACATTGTGCGCATCAGAGGTCGTAGTATCAGATGTAAAGAATCTTGAGGACTCTGTCATCACCACTGTTTGTCTGCTAGAAAAGGTATTTTCGCCAGTATTTTTTGATGTTATGGAATATTTGATCATACATTTGCTATATGAACTAAGGTTTGGTGGCCCTGTGCAATATCGATGGATGTACTCATTTGAAAGGTATATGTTTTTTTATATTTGTCTCTTTAATGACAGATATTTAAAATTTGAAATGTATATTTTTGCCAGATGCATGTTCGACCTCAAAAAAAAGGTTCGTAATAAAGCAAGAGTAGAAGGCTCTATTTGTGAGGCGTACACTTTAGAAGAGATTTCAAAATTCTCATCTATGTACTTCGAACCTCATATTCCAACACATTACACATGCCCACTCCGTAACGATGATGGAGAACAAGTAACTGTAGCTGACAAGCTGTTGATATTTCAACCACTTGGGCATGCATTTGGTAGTTGTCGATCAAGGCTCTTGACAGATCTAGAGCAAGACGCAACACACATCTATATTCTTTTTAATTGCTCAACGATCGACCCATACATCGAGTAAGTATATGTAGACGCAACACAATTATAAATCCTTTTATGTTCTATATATGGATACATGGCTCGATAATATAAGTATTTATGGTTTGCAGACGATTTGATCTGGAGTTGCAAAGAGAAGTTTCACATCTCACTAATGCAGAAGTACAAAAAGAGTGTGAAACTAAGTTTGTGGAGTGGTTGAAACAGTTGGTAAAGAAGCTAACATAAATTTTGTACCTATAAACAACACTAAGTTACTTAATTGATCATGATCACAATCATTGTTTATGTTTGTGCGTAGGTCCGCCATGGTGATGTTAAAGATTAAGAAATATGGTGATGTTAAAGAAGAAGAAGAAGAAGAAGAAGAAGAAGAAAGTCAAACAAGTGACGAGGAAGAATTCTCAAGCTAGTGAGCAAAATCTTGTAATACAAACCTCTATTTAAATGCATTGCAATACAAAAAACAAAATGATTTGAATTATTTGAATGTATTGTAATACTTGATGCGAATGAATGAGTTGTATTGCAATACTTGATGTAAATGATTTGAATTATTTGATTGTATTGTAATACTTGATACGAATGATTCGAATGCATTGCAATACTTGATGTGAATGATTTAAATTATTTGAATGTATTGTAATACTTGATACGAATGATTTGAATTATTGCAATACTTGATGTGAATGATTTGAATTATTTGAATGCATTGTAATACTTGATGCAAATGATTTGAATGCATTGCAATGCTTGATGTGAATGACTTGAATGCATTGCAGTACCTGATATGAATGATTTGAATGTATTGTAATACTTGTTGCGAATCATTTGAATGTATTGCAATACTTGATGCGAATGATTTGAATTATTGTAATACTTGATGCGAATGACTTGAATGTATTACAATACTTGATGTGAATTATTTGAATGTATTGTATGACATATATTATTTGTTAGAATATGGTTCGTGGAGGTTACAGTGGTCGCTCATCTAGTAGTAGCGAGGCCCAACCTTCATCTTCGCGGGCTCCTGTGATAGGTATATCATTTAACTAATTGAATGATTGATTAGTTCAAATGCACATTCTGAGAATTTCTAACATATTTTTTTACAGATGATGTTTCGCCTATACACGATCCACCTACACCAGTTGATCACACAAGTCATGAGCCAACACAAGAAGCAGGGTCTTCTCAGTCTGGCACAAGAAGACTCAATCGAATAATGTATATCGACAATCAATCATAAGTATTTCGTTTTCAATTATTGCATATCTTATAAATATTTTATATTGATATTTACTGTGTACCAATTCATGTGCAGCACGAGGTTTGAACCACAAGAAGTAGTACGGGAGATTAATAATTCACTTCTTCAACATCTACCAGGACGGGTTGCTCAATGGAAAGAGTACCCAAAGGAGGTGTTAGACAGATTGTGGTCCTCATTCATGGTATACAGCTGTTCCCCATGGTTAATGTGTTTCATATTTATTTTTTTTAAGTAATGTCTACTAACTTTCTGAAAATATTTGTAGGCTTCGAATCGCTTCGCAACTACGGTGAAAGAAAATGATGCAAGGAAGGTGTGGCAGAAGGTGGCTGCCAATCGATTTGCAGACATGCTGCACAATATGAAAACTGCAACAAAAAAAGCATCTGGCGTAATAGATGATCCACTACAGTGGAAGGGCCGTGACCCTATTACTATCAGGAGAGATTATTGGGATGAAATGTGCGATAAGTGGGCGGGAGATGCATTTCAAAATCGCTCTGCGAAGGCTGCACAAAATCGAGCGAAAATGCTCGAAGCCCATCTACACACAGGTGGATCTAAGACATTTGGGAGCCACCTGAAGAAAACAGAAACTCATCAATATATAATATTAATTTTATAAGTATTGTTGCAAACTTGTGAACTAAATCTTTTGTCCTTTAACTTCGCAGGAAGCAGAAAAAGCAGACATTGTACCATATAAAGATGTGTTTGTTGAAACACATAAATGGAAGACCACGGGAGTCTTCGTATCAGAGAAGGCGAGAACAACAACGGTATATATTTATTTTATTAATAATCATTGCAATATGCAAGTTATCATAATGTTATCATTAATTATTAATGCATACTTTAAACATTATTTTTTAGGAGGCATATGAGCAACAGATGGTAGAGCGATATGGCAATGATGCTACTCAGCATCCATCATTTGATCCTGCAGCATGGGTGACTACAGCAGGTGAATCCAAAAAAGGTCGCGTGTTCGGGTTTGGGAGTAATATGAACACTTCACAAGTTATTGCTTCTTCCAGTTACAACTCATAGACTTTTTCCACCGACATAAGCTCCAAGCAGTAGCCTATTCTTTCCGGTGATGATGTACGCCATATCATTAAGGACAGACTGAATGACTACTTCCATGACACCGTCACCCTCTTTCTCTGAGATGAGTTCAACAATTTTGTGTTGAACAAGGGATCTTCGATTGCAGGTCCCTCTCAGGTATAATCACATATTCAGTTTTTTGTCTGCCTTAGAACACATATGAGCACAATCGAATCACATATATAACTTTTTGCCTGCCTTAGAGCACATATGAGCATGATAGAATCACATATAGAGTTTTTTTGCCTGCCTTAGAGCACATATGAGCATGCTATAATCACATATAAAGTTTTTTGCCTGCCTTAGAGCATATATGAGCATGATAGAATCACATATAAAGTTTTTTTGACTACCTTAGAACACATATGAGCATGCTATAATCACATATTCAATTTTTTGACTGCCTTAGAACAAATATGAGCATGTTATAATCACATATTCAGTTTTTTGACTACCTTAAAACACATATGAGCATGCCAAAATCACATATAGAGTTTTTTTACTGCCTTAGAACATATATCATTCATGATAGAATCACATATAAAGTTTTTTGCTTTGCCTGCCTTAGAGCACATATGAGCATGATAGAATCACATATAGAGTTTTTCTGTCTGCCTTAGAACACATATGAGCATGCTATAATCACATATTCAATTTTTTGACTGCCTTAGCACACATATGAGCATGATCAAATCACATATATAGCTTTTTGCCTACCTTAGAGCACATATGAGCATGGTAGAATCACATATAGAGTTTTTCTAGCTGCCTTAGAACTCATCTGCGCATGATATAATCGCATATAAATTTTGTTTAATGCCTTAAAACACATATAATTCATGATAGAATCACATATAGAGTTTTTTGCCTGCCTTAGAGCACATATGAGCATGATAGAATCACATATAAAGTTTTTTTATTGCATTAGAACACATGAGCACATGATAGAATCACATATAGTGTGTAATTTATTTTATTATATTTTGTTTATCAATATTGACTGTTCTTTTCTTGTGTAGGCTGCTAGCGATAATCAGCGTAGCGGAGCTGAAGGGACAGATAAAGGCAATGAACAAGAAGACGCACAAAATCTTGGCAATGATTAGAGAACTATGTTGAAGAAGTTCTATTTTTTTTGTTTCCAAATTGTAATTGTTGAATTGTAAATAATTAAACTTGTTAATTTTGAGGTGGAACGATTACTTGTTGTAGATTCTTTTTATATGAAATTTTATGTGTAGTTTGTTTTTTATTTACAGAAAATATAAATTGTACAGGAAATATAAATTGTACCGTTCTCGGTATTTAATTTTCAAATAATTTTTTTTCGTGTTTGCAACGGATTAGCGACAGATGTTTCCATTGCTATGCATATAAATCTAGTGACGGCTTAGTGACAGACATAAATCCGTCGCCAAGCCGAGGTTGTCATTTAGTATCGGCGGATTGGCGACGAAATACATCGCTCGTTATTCCGTCGCAATTAGCGATGAACCCGACAACGAATTTATTCCGTCACTAGTTAGCGTTGAAAAATCCACGACGTAAGCATACTGTTGCCTCGTCGTCACTAATCCGTCGCTAAGCCGGTAAGCGACGGAATAGCGACGAAATGTGGTCGTCGCTAATCCACTGCTTTGTTGTGGTGTGCAAGCATCCATAAAATCTGCAACGAAAATTACTAACATTATACAAGTTCATCAAACACTGTAATTCCATTACTTATTGGGCAATCTACAATTAACTAAATCAAAATAAACAAGCAAAACCAGATGAGAAAAATTCATAACGATGATGCCTGCAATTTTAATAACAATAGAGAAAGAGAACCAGCAATACCTATAAAACACACAAGAAGAGCGACATAGAAATTATTGACGTTAGACATTTTCTATACTTCTGAACATTTCCAACTTCCTGGAAAAGGATTCGTGTAATGCTAACACAACAAACAGTATCACGAAACAAGGTGCTAAGCCTCGCCATTAAACAGTACAAAATCTTTGCAATACATTATGCACAACCAACCGGTCGATCCTGCGAATTTACAAAGCAAGGCAAACACACACACCTGATCCAACAAAGCTCCACCCAAAAAAGTAATGCGTCAATGAGGGAATATATGCAGTTTGCGCCAGTGCCGATGTCAAACCCCCATATTCGATCTCGGGCCATCGGCCTCGCTACGATGTCCGACGACAACAAGTCTTCGATCGGTTGGACACCCTGGGACAGAGCTGGCCATCAGGAACCCACCTGCACATTAGAAGACTAAAAGCTCTAAAAACTCTGGATCCCGTTTGAAGAAAATAAAAAGCGAAGAGAAAGAAAAGGTTCAGGTGTGGCTGTGGGGGCTTGGTTTACCATTAGATGCCGTGGTCGTGGTGGAGGAGAACCCTGGTGAGCTCCCTGGTGGCGTTGAAGTTGGTCCAGTTGATCCTGGGGTTACCGTTGTTGGGCGAGTAGAAGATGAAGGGTCGGAAGGAAGGGTAAAGAGACGCTAGCCGCCGGAAATCGGGGGGGGGGGGCTCAGAGTACTTGCTGTGTGGGTGTCCTCTTGGCGGGTCCACCCTACTATGTTTGCTCGGCATCGCCGAAGAGGGGAGCTTCCCGCCGCTCAGGCGTCTTTTCGATGACTCTCTTCTTCTTCTTCTTCTCGTCCATCCTTTGCTGAACTGATCTATTTTAAGCTATAGAGAGAAAGAGGGAGCGAGGGAGGGAGAATTTCGCACCCTCGATGGGCCAATTTAAATCAAAACTTAGCGATGAAATTTTTTCATCGTAAAATCCGTCGCTAATTAGCGACATATTCATGACAGAAAAATTTTGCCGCTCATTCGTCGCGAAGTTGCGATAGAGTTTTGTGATAGAAAAATTCTGTCGCTAATTCCAATTTTGGCGATGGCTAGTTTTCTCTAGCGAATCCATTGTAAATTTGCGACAAAAAATTCATCGCAAATTTCCATCACTAATTAACGTTTTTCTTGTAGTGGTTGTTTGGGAATGCAACCGACGACGATGAGGGTGAGAGCCTCGTCGTGTCAACGCGGTGCTCGTCGATGACGGTGGGTCGGGAAAGGTGACGAGAGGGAGAGTGCTCGGGGGTCGGCGACGGTGGCACATGGCGGAGAGAGAGATGGAGTGATGAAAGAAGGAGGAGGTGAAGGAGAGGGCGACGGGCGATGAGATGAAACTGAAAGGAAAAAGAAAGGGGCTTGCATTAGGGTTTTACGAAAAATTTAGCGACGAATTAGCGACAGAAAATTTTTATCGCAAACGTCGTCGCAAATTTGTGACTGAGAAGCGACAGAAAAATGGTGTTGCTCATCCGTCGCAAAGTTGCGATGGAGTGTGAGACAAAAATTTTCTATCCCTAATCCGTTACAAATTTGGGCTGGTGCTTGCGATGAAATTGTTTCGTCGCAAATTCTGTAACTAATTGCAATTTAAGGGACATATAGTTTTCTCTCGCTAATCCGTCGCAACTTTGCGACAGATTATTTTCGTCATAAATTTTTGTTGCTAATTAATGTTTTTCTTGTAGTGTGTGCTCACCCTTAACCAGATCACTGCCATGTTTCTCAAGGATGAGTAAGGGTGTCAACGGGTCGGGTTTGGTTCGGACTCAGATGAAATCAGATTTGGCTTTGATTTTTGGGTATGGTACTGGGTCCTCATCACTCCTAACCCTTACGGAGCCCACCAGTGAAAGATACCTAAACAATTAGTGGGAGTCTAACAACACCTTCTCCCAAGACCTGCTACTTTGGCGGGTATATAACAATACTAGTATTACTGTAATCTTCACAATTACTAATTCCAATGCTAACTTTTGATTGAAATCTTGTAGCATGAGAAACATAAATCGAAGAAGGATGCAGAGCACACTCGTGAACACAAGATAAAGAAGGAGATTGCTGCTGCTGTGGCCGTTGGCAGTGGGGGGTTTGCTTTCCATGAGCACCATGAAAAGAAAGCAGCCAATAAGAAGATTAAACAAGCCCAGAAGCATGGCAACTGCCATTGATTTCACTATTTACCTTATTGTTTGACCTGAACTAGTTAAAGTGATTCATGTACTTAGTTACATGTATAATGCTCTTCAATGAGCTTATTTTATAGTCCTTGACCATATCTCCTCATTGACAGAACACGTACGTATCCTTTCTTTTATTTCAAAATTTTGCTACAGAAAATTGAGTAACTGCAAATTGTTAATATAGGTATAACTAAATCGGGTAAGGACAACTTGTGAATGTCATCAAGTTGAGGGAACCTTAAATAAGAAACTCACGGGTGGCGTCCCTTGCTGCAGGGTCGAAACTGGGTGTACTCCCTGGTGGATACAGGGGACCCCAAGGGTTTTACCAACCGGAGGCCAGCCAACATATGATCGGTGATTTGGGGGGTGGGGGGCTATCATGGCTGGGATGCTGGTCCTTCGTATGGTTTTTCTGATCCATACACTGATTTCTTTTTATGTTGTAGGGTTTTATCTCTCGTCAAACACCGCCAAATGAGAGGGTGGTGTATGTTCGCCCCCGATGATTCACTGAATCCCACGTCTGTGTTCGGGGGGTCGAATGAGTGCCACGTATTCATGCACATGAGTCTCGTATTCCCGTGTAAGTTGACATAACTTTGCATCGGACTCTGGTGCTGTTGCAAAGACCTAATCACCCTTACTTGCTTTTCATGCCCTGAAACGACGGTTCGAGGAAATGACAAAAATATCCTTCATTCAAAAGTTGTCAAACGACGGTTCGAGAAGTGGACAAAAAAGTCCTCCATTCCTATTATCAACCCAAACTTTGCCTTCATCTCGAGTCGAGTTTTCCGCCTTGTTTTTTACCCTGTTTTACAACACATTGTTTCCTTCTCGTGCCTGCCTTGTGTTACAAAACATTCCTATGTCTTCTCTTCATTTTTGCTGTCGTTAGGCATCCTGGAAGAAAGCAATGATGCACAAACATTCCAACCAATCCCATTAAGGCAGCTTGAGTAGCTTTTCATCTCATCATGCTATCGATGAAGAAGGCATGTCGTCTTATGTGCCATTAAGGCATTGTTTGGTTATTGCAGGTAGATCTTGTTCTTACGATGGTTGAAAAGTTTGATGTTAACTATTTAAAGTGGAGACGTTCCCTATCCATTAAACTTCTGCGCCATCTGTTGTAACAATAGCTCCCATTATCAACCCAAACTTTTACTTCTTCTCTAGTCGAGTTTTCTGCCTTGCTTTTTACCCTGTTTCACAACACATTGTTGCCTTCTCGTGCCTGCCTTGTGTTACAAATCTTTCTCGTGTCTTCTCTTCATTTTTGTTGTCGTTAGGCATCATGGAAGAAAGCAATGATACACAAACATTCCAACCAGTGCCATTAAGGCAGCGTGAGTAGCTTTTCATCTCATCATGCTATCGATGAAGAAGGCATGTCGTGTTGTGTGCCATTAAGGCATTGTTTGTTTATTGCAGGTAGATCTTCTCCTTACGATGGTTGGAAACTTATCGATATTTGTAAGACGCTGGGACCTGTTGACAAGAATGCTTGTTTACAATTGCTAGGAAGGGCCTCTACCCCATCAGGTATCCTACATTGTATGTCAAACCCCTGTATTAGTAACATACTCCCATTTTTGTGAGACACATTTTTGTTAGTTAATATCGATTTGTTTGCTATTATGCTTAATTTCTTCCTTATCGATTTGTAATTTATTGTGCAATATATTTATCCACCTTTTAGACAGTATGGTTTTGTATTGTCGAGTTGTAAGTTATTATGCTGAACTGTCGTATCGATTTTCAATATCTTGCAAATCGATTAGTATATCGATTTATTCGATATTATATGTTTTGTAATATGTATTTGTAAGATATTTGTACACAGACTTTGAAAATGTGTGCGTGCAGAAACACATCGTTACACGCATTGAAGGGTGATTTTCGCATGCATATCGTTGTTCTCTCAGCGACTTCTATTGAACTCGCGTTATAGCCTCGTGGATATAATGAGAGCGTTATCGTCAACACACATGTATGACATGAGTATTCTATTGGCATGGTAAGCGACAACTCGATGCTCATTATAAGCAAACATCAAATCGCATACTGTCATTCATTAAATCGTTGCTTTGACTTGGTTAACCTTATCAGTATCCGTTGTTACATGCATCCTGATTAAATCGTAGTAAACGTATGTGCTTGCTAACGCAAATTGATATATTGGTTACAAAACATTCCACTATCTTCTCTTCTTTTTCGTTGTTGTTAGGCATTATGGAAGAAAGCAATGATCCATAAACATTCCAACCAGTGCCATTAAGGTGGCGTGAGTAGCTTTCCATCTCATCATGCTATCGAGGAAGAAGGCATGTCGTGTTGTGTGCCATTAAGGCATTGTTTGTTTATTGCAGGTAGATCTTCTCCTTACGATGGTTGGAAACTTATCGATATTTGTAAGACGCTGGGACCTGTTGACAAAAATGCTTGTTTACAAATGCTAGGAAGGGCCTCTACCCCATCAGGTATCCTACATTCACTCATCATATGCATTGTATGTCAAACCCCTGTATTAGTAACAGACTCCCGTTTTTGTGAGACACATTTTTGCTAGTTAATATCGATTTGTTTGCTATTTTGCTGCAAACACAAATTGTTATATTGCTTAAAACATTATTGATCTTATCATCAGGTTGTAATGAAGATGATGTAGCTCAATCAATGGAAAGATCTGGAGAATTGAATATTTATACTAATGACGCAACTGAAGAATTGAACATCTGCACTAACGATGCACATGAAAAGAATGGTGTAGGCATTAGACCCACTATTGACTTGAATGTTCCAATAGAAGAAATGCAATTCAATAGTGAGGTAGACTACGATTATTCCAATTTAGGCATCAGTAATGTATATGGAAGTACACTTGACTTGAATGTTCCAGCAGAAGAAATGCAAGTCAATAATGAGGTAGATTTTGATGTCAGTACACACAATAAAAGCGTAAGAACTGGGAATTCACATGGAATTACACTTGACTCTGTTTCCGTAGAAGGAATGCAGTTTAATAATGAGAAAGCTGCATATAAATTTTATAATGATTATGCCTTAAAAGTTGGCTTCAGTGTTAGAAGGTTTTCTTGGTCAAAAAATGCAAAGGGTGTCTTGGTTAGAAAGACATATGTTTGTTCCAAGCAAGGTTGGAAGAAATCAATGGGAAATCCAACAAGGGGCATGCCAGAATCAAGATGTGGATGTCAAGCGAGAATGGGTTTGAGAAGACATCTGAATGGGAAATTTGTCGTGCACACTTTAATCAGTGATCATATTCATGATTTATCTGCATCATTTATGACTCCTATGCTAAGGTCACATCGCAAAGTAACTGTAGCGCATGCTGCAATGGCTGAAATAGCCGATAGCGCCGGCATTGCACCAAGGAAGACATACAATTTGTTTACCCGCATAGATGGTGGTCGCGAAAATGTGCCATTCACACCTTTGGATCTAAGAAACCACTTGAGAACGAAGAGGACAGATAACATGAAGAACAAAGAAATATGTTCTTTGGTTCATTACTTACAAAATAAATCAGGATATGCTGTGAATATGTTTTGCGCAGATTCAAAGTCAAGAGTAGATTATGAATGCTTCAATGATGTGCTTGTGTTTGATACCACAGTAAAGATTAATACTGAACAATGGCCATTTGCGCAGTTTGTCGGAGTGAACCATCACACACAGAGTTGTATATTAGGCGATGCATTTTTGTATGACCAGACCAAGAAAAGCTTTGAGTGGTTGTTCAGAGTATTTACACAGGCAATAAATGAGAAGCATCCTGAAACTGTACTTACAGATGGTGATCACGCAATTGCGACTGCAGTTGTAAGACCCATAATTTTTCAGTATCTTTCTGAAGAAATTCACGAGGCATTTTCAAGTAAAAATAGCATCTGAACCTGAAATACGAATCAGATCGATTTGTACGAGCCAGTTATACTTAAGATATTCGTCCCTTTGCGAATATATGCTCAAACACTCTAGAAGCCATAACTTCCTACCTAAACGAAATCAAAGGATTTCCTCGAGCCAACTTTCTTAGTTACGTCAATACGAAGAGAATGGCGTACTCAGAATTTTTCGGAAAAAAATCACCGAAAACCCGAAATTCTTGCGGGACCCACGAAAATATTGGTGGGACCCACAGAAATATTTCTCAGAAAATGTTCTAGAATATTCTAGAATATTCTGGCACCTTCTAGCATCTTCCAGGACCTTCCAGCTCCTTCGAGCACCTTCCATGGAAGGGATTTCTGAAAAGCCAAAGGGTATAAGGGTAAAAGTGAAACTTGGGGCCCAAGTTTCACTTCCTATAAATAGAGGAGCCCCCCTCTCTCTAAAAATCGCCAACCCCTCTCTCTCTCCTCCTTTTCCCAAACCTCCCCTACCTAGCCTAGCCCACCTGAGCCCACCTGACCTGGTCTGAGCCTACCTGACTTAGCCTGAGCTTGCCTGACCTGGTCCTAACCCACCTGACGTAGGTCTGAACCCACCTGACCTAGCTCAAACCCAGTTGACTTGACTTGAACCTAGTTGGGTTGGAAGTCAAAGTCAAAGTCCCTTTTGGTCCAACTTTTGGTTTGGATTTCTGAACCCAGACTTAGCCTACTTGGGTTGAGTTCGAACCTGCTGAACCCAGTTGACTTGGATCGAACCCAGTTTGGTTCAAACCACTTAGGTTGAGTAGCTTGACCTACTCTACCTCTTTCTCAACTAAGTCAGCTTCATCTGACTTAGTCTGACCTCTCGAAGGAAGGCTCGAAGCCAAAGAAGCAACCCGGAGTCGTTTCTTCCACGATTTGAAGTAAGTTCGCTTCATTAAACCATCTCTCTCAAGTATTTGATTGTTTGTATATAGCATATACTTTCTGAAATAGTATCTTGCTTTAGTTCTTGGTTGAGCCCTCTAGGACGCTTCGGTGTTCACGCGCTCGCCTCGTAACTATTGTCGGATATATATGTTCGAATACGCAGTATATGCGTTCTTCAAAAGAGTATCTCACCCTAGTTCTTGGTTGAGCCCTCTAGGACACTTCGGTGTTCACTCGCTCGCCTCGTAACTATCGTTGGATACAGATCTAGGTGTATATCTGCTGATTCTGCCGACGCGTCTTATATCGCACAGGCTATGTAATTTACCTTTGCCGTCGTGTCGTATGATGCCAAGGCTCCCTGCTTTCTGTACTTCCGATTATGCATTTACTTACGCCGTCGCATCGAACGATGCCAAGGATCCTGCTTTCTGCAATGTATTTACTTACGCCGTCGCGTCGAACAATGCCAAAGCTTCTGTTTTGTTATATATGTAGAATATTTTGTTCAGTTACACACCCTGAATAATAGTATATGCATTTTTTTTATGCCGCCGCTGTATAAAGCACAGGCTTCTGCTTATATTACATATATGGCGCGTAAGTGAGCGTTCAAATGGAGATCAAATCACCCATGCGATTCCCTTACCGCTCCTCGTACAAGATTCTGCTTGACGAATGAAGCCTCTATTAGAAAGGCTTCGCCTTTTGGCAAAATGCTCTTTACGTAAAGACTAAATCAATTACGTATGGCCTGGCTATGGCCCAAGGTTCCTGCAACCTTAATGGATGCAAAGTACGCACAACGGTGTGCATCCATTTCCCGAGTTAAGCGTAGCGATTTCCCACCAAAGAGGGGAGATGCCGCTGAAATGGATAAAAGAAAACGCACGCTTTCTCCGTTCAAGAGAGGAAGTGGTGCTGAAATTCCTAAAGGAGCTAAGAATGGCTCAGAAAGAACGTAGAAGAAGTGCTACCCAGTTATGAAACGCCTTTTATGATGTAGAAAGGTTCGTCGCACCACTGCCGGTAGAGCAGAGAAGGTGTTGACAGAATGGTTGGCAGAAGAGCTGCTAGAACCAGTTAAGTGGCACAATGATGTCCTTTGTTGGAACGATGTCAGAATGACTCGTCTCCTTGGCACCTGCAAGGGCACCATACTTGTAAGAGCCGTTGCGCCAAAGTATTGGTAGCACCTTGACGAGGTCCTGAGCTCGTTGCGTAAAAATACGCCAAGTAGCTGATCCGTAGAGATCGAGTCATGTGCATGCTCATTAAGAATTATCAGACAACCCGACTCGTAAGGGCCGCTGAGCCGGAGTGTGTTGTTTCCACCGAAAGAGGTGAAGTGCTCGTCAAGGCCGAAGTGCCGAGAGCAGAGTTAAGCATGCATATGAATAAAACCTTTGTTCCACGGTGAAAACCGTGTGGTTGATTGGGGTCGGGTACATACTTCTCAAAGGCTGCCCTATAGGCATGCAATGTTCGTCAAGTAATTGTAAGACCGGCAAGCCCCTTTCAGAATTTCTCACCGAGGAAGACGGTGATGGCGCAACCTTGAGTGACATATATTTCACCCGAACCTGATAGAGTTCATTGATGACCTTCGTCACTCAGAGGTATGGAGGTCGTGGTTATCCTTAAATATCTAAGGATTGAACCCAACTACTGCAGTAGCAGAATGCATTCAGATACCTAGTAAAGATCTCTTCCGGTATGCTGTACCGTCCTACTAGGGGGATGGGGTCAACAGGCCTCTGGGGTATCTAAAATATATAGAATAATCAACCCCCAGATCGTCGCGTTGTCGCCCAGATATGAGTCCCCAAACCCAGGGGGAGGTGCAATTATCGAAACAAAGCATTAGGTTAGGTACAACGCTACTTTGAATATATGAGTGGATGACGTTGTTGAGTCAGTCCTGCATAACCTTTGTGAAGGTGTCATGGTCGGTATACTACTGTACCGATTGGGAAAGTACCCCATTGATATCCGTACGACTAAGTGAAGCTCGAAGAGCTGTCCTTAGATTCGTAGGATATGGATGTGCCAAGCATAAAGGCTTGAGCTAGACATCCATTCGTGACTCTGAGGAAGTCAAGGCTAAGTCGTAGAGACTTAAGCGGTTATTCTAACTCACAGCCCTGAGGAGACTTATGCGAAGTCATGAAGACTTGCGTGGATGTTCAACTCATAGCCCTGATGAGGCTTTTGCGATATACGCTTAGTCATGGAGGCTTGAGCATCGTATTACGAACTGCGACCCTGAGTGGTCTATGCATTTACTTGAGTTGAATAGATAGGGTTTGCCTACTTACCAGACCATCAGTGGTTCTGACCCCATTTAATGGGGATTTCAGGTGTTGGACCTGGGTGGCTATATGCAGAGCATGGCGGCATCGAGTTCCAGGGTTTTTCTAGATAGAGTTGTACTGCTTCCTTTTTATTGAACCTACACTGCTTTTCTAAGCAGTAGTGCTGTAATAAACATGTGGGTTTCGATAAAATGGAACACTTTGGTGGTCAATGAGTTGCTTGGCCACATACCTACAACGTGCTCGGAGTTTTCTAAAACTGACGACTCATTATCGTCTGATTCCGCTGCTAAAAGCTTTTCTAAATTCCGCTGCAAAGAAAAAAAAAAGAAATTCATGAAAATTTTAACTTAGCTTTGTTTTGGAAATCCAGGGCGTTACAGAATTGGTATCAGAGCATGAGTCTGAGAAACTTGGTTCAAGATCCGTCGTGTTTGCGGTATCGCACTGTAAGTATAAATCTTATACTTTCTCTGATTTTGGTATATTTGCGTGAATAGATAAATGACTCCTAGGACGAGGAGAACCATGCCGAGCGAGGAGTCCCATACGCAGAGCTTCCTGCTAAAAACACTCAACAGGCTTGTGTCTGCCATTCGTGAATCAAGGCAAGCACCAGCCCCACCTCGTAATGAGAACCTTGGAGGAATAACATATGAAAAGTTTCTCAAACTAGACCCACCAGTTTTCGTTGGCAGAGCCGATCCAGAGCTCGCAGAAAGTTGGATCGAGAAAACAGAGCGTGCATTCCTGGTATTAGGAGTACCAGAGGATAAAAAGACTAACTTCGGCACATATAGGCTGAAGGATAATGCCCGAAACTAGTGGGATACCACTAGGATTATCCATTTCTCACATCACAAAGTCATTCCTTGGAATGATTTTAAGAGAGCATTTTTGGATAACTATTTCCCGTTGCACTCCAGAAATAAGAAGAAGATGGAGTTTCTGGAATTGGAGCAAGGTGTTATGAGTCCGATGGACTATACCACTAAATTTCAAAACCTTGAACGATATTGCTCCACGTTATTCGATACTGACCAAGAAAGGGCCGATAAATATATAGATGGATTGCAAGGAGGGTTGCGATCTCGTGTGATAACAAGCATGCCCTCGACTTTTCAAGCTGCTGTGGCAGCATCTTCAAAGATTAGCGAGGATTGGGCACGATCTAAGGGGATCATAACAAAGAGGCCCGTAGTTGATGGTGGGAACAATAAGAGGACGTTACCAGGTGGCTAGGACTCACGACCACCTTTTTATAAGAGGAATTTTCAAGACAACAACTTTACTCCACAGGCCGCGCAACCATTGCAGATGGTAGAAGCAAATCAGCTCTATCAACAGTCTAATTTTCGATGCCTGAGGTGTAGCTCTGATCATCCCAGAGAGGTTTGTCCTCGTGATATGGGAGGTTGCCTGTATTGCGGCAAACCAGGGCATCATGTGAGAGAATGTCGTAAGAAGGCCTTAGATTTTCAACAAAGAAATATGGGATCTGGAGGACCCTCTTAACAAGTACAACAACAACGACTGCCACTATCCAGAATAGAGCAGAAACCTGTGGCAGGTCGTGTCTATGCGGTGACAGCCGAACAACTCACGAATGATGACCATATCAAGGAATCTGGATACCTTGATAGATAGAGTTGTAATGGGTAAAAAGCGATTGAAAGACAAGATCCAATGAATGCTTGAGACAAGTGGCTTATGACCTTGTGTACGGTCATCTGGATCGATATGTATCCTTGCTCTCTAAAGTAATATTGGATTTGTTAAAATTAAATCTTAAGTGCTTATGCCCAAAAGTTGATGGCTATAGACCCCATGATTGAGAAATTAAGTTTGCGTAATTAGAACGTTAAAAGTTACTTAATAAAATAAACCATCGAGGAACTGTTCCCAAGAAGAGAGTCCTGTGAGGTTTTACATATTCAAGATCAGATCGTCTAGCCAGAGTGAGCCTGTGAGGGTATACAGCTCCGTGCGAGTGTATATGTTCCAAAACCAGTAGCTTGGCTAGTATGATTCTGTGAGGGTATACTGATCCAATATCAGATAAGTCTGACGAGGGCGAACCTGTGAGGAGGTATGTTTCCAATACCAGGTAGTCTGACAGGGAACTTATTCCAATATGGTTAATCTCTAGAAGAATGATCTGTGTGTACAAAATAGTTACACAGGATGGCTATGATAATAGCCGGTTGGAAGAACATTGATTCAACAAACTATCATGGTTGTAGCATAATTTGAACTCAGATATGAGAAACATACCTCATTGATCAGGAATCATGATATGAGGTTATGATAGGAATAAATACGATGTTGAAATAAGTGAACAACATTATGAATCTAACATATGGGAGAAATATCTCGAGTTACGCACTTAGTACTCTTAACTGAATTTCGCGGACGAAATTCCTTTAAGGGGGTAATGATGTAAGACCCATAATTTTTCAGTATCTTTCTGAAGAAATTCACGAGGCATTTTCAAGTAAAACTAGCATCTGAACCCGAAATACGAATCAGATCGATTTGTACGAGCCAATTATACTTAAGATATTCGTCGCTTTGCGAATATATGCTCAAACACTCTAGAAGCCATAACTTCCTACCTAAACAAAATCAAAGGATTTCCTCGAGCCAACTTTCTTAGTTACGTCAATACGAAGAGAATGGCGTACTCAGAATTTTTCGGAAAAAAATCGCCGAAAACCCGAAATTCTTGCGGGACCCACAAAAATATTGGTGGGACCCACAGAAATATTTCTCAGAAAATGTTCTAGAATATTCTAGAATATTCTGGCACCTTCTAGCATCTTCCAGGACCTTCCAGCTCCTTCGAGCACCTTCCATGGAAGGGATTTCTGAAAAGCCAAAGGGTATAAGGGTAAAAGTGAAACTTGGGGCCCAAGTTTCACTTCCTATAAATAGAGGAGCCCCCCTCTCTCTAAAAATCGCCAACCCCTCTCTCTCTCCTCCTTTTCCCAAACCTCCCCTACCTAGCCTAGCCCACCTGAGCCCACCTGACCTGGTCTGAGCCTACCTGACTTAGCCTGAGCCTGCCTGACCTGGTCCTAACCCACCTGACGTAGGTCTGAACCCACCTGACCTAGCTCAAACCCAGTTGACTTGACTTGAACCTAGTTGGGTTGGAAGTCAAAGTCAAAGTCCCTTTTGGTCCAACTTTTGGTTTGGATTTCTGAACCCAGACTTAGCCTACTTGGGTTGAGTTCGAACCTGCTGAACCCAGTTGACTTGGATCGAACCCAGTTTGGTTCAAACCACTTAGGTTGAGTAGCTTGACCTACTCTACCTCTTTCTCAACTAAGTCAGCTTCATCTGACTTAGTCTGACCTCTCGAAGGAAGGCTCGAAGCCAAAGAAGCAACCCGGAGTCGTTTCTTCCATGATTTGAAGTAAGTTCGCTTCATTAAACCATATCTCTCAAGTATTTGATTGTTTGTATATAGCATATACTTTCTGAAATAGTATCTTGCTTTAGTTCTTGGTTGAGCCCTCTAGGACGCTTCGGTGTTCACACGCTCGCCTCGTAACTATCGTCGGATATATATGTTCGAATACACAGTATATGCGTTCTTCAAAAGAGTATCTCACCCTAGTTCTTGGTTGAGCCCTCTAGGACACTTCGGTGTTCACTCGCTCGCCTCGTAACTATCGTTGGATACAGATCTAGGTGTATATCTGCTGATTCTGCCGACACGTCTTATATCGCACAGGCTATGTAATTTACCTTTGCCGTCGCGTCGTATGATGCCAAGGCTCCCTGCTTTCTGTACTTCTGATTATGCATTTACTTACGCCGTCGCGTCGAACGATGCCAAGGCTTCTGTTTTGTTATATATGTAGAATATTTTGTTCAATTACACACCCTGAACAATAGTATATGCATTTTCTTTACGCCACCGCTGTATAAAGCACAAGCTTCTGCTTATATTACATATATGGCGCGTAAGTGATCGTTCAAATGGAGATCAAATCGCCCATGCGATTCCCTTACCGCTCCTTGTACAAGATTCTGCTTGACGAATGAAGCCCCTATTGGAAAGGCTTCGCCTTTTGGCAAAATGCTCTTTACGTAAAGACTAAATCAATTACGTATGGCCTGGCTATAACCCAAGGTTCCTGCAACCTTGATGGATGCAAAGTACGCACAACGGTGCGCATCCATTTCCCGAGTTAAGCGTAGCGATTTCCCACCAAAGAGGGGAGATGCCGCTGAAATGGATAAAAGAAAACGCACGCTTTCTCCGTTCAAGAGAGGAAGTGTTGCTGAAATTCCTAAAGGAGCTAAGAATGGCTCAGAAAGAACGTAGCAGAAGTGCTACCCAGTTATGAAACGCCTTTTATGATGTAGAAAGGTTCGTCGCACCACTGCCGGTAGAGCAGAGAAGGTGTTGACAGAATGGTTGGCAGAAGAGCTGCTAGAACCAGTTAAGTGGCACAATGATGTCCTTTGTTGGAACGATGTCAGAATGACTCGTCTCCCTGGCACCTGCAAGGGCACCATACTTGTAAGAGCCGTTGCGCCAAAGTAGTGGTAGCACCTTGACGAGGTCTTGAGCTCGTTGCGTAAAAATACGCCAAGTAGCCGATCCGTAGAGATCGAGTCATGTGCATGCTCATTAAGAATTATCAGACAACTCGACTCGTAAGGGCCGCTGAGCCGGAGTGTGTTGTTTCCACCGAAAGAGGTGAAGTGCTCGTCAAGGCCGAAGTGCCGAGAGCAGAGTTAAGCATGCATATGAATAAAACCTTTGTTCCACGGTGAAAACCGTGTGGTTGATTGGGGTCGGGTACATACTTCTCAAAGGCTGCCCTATAGGCATGCAATGTTCGTCAAGTAATTGTAAGACCGACAGGCCCCTTTCAGAATTTCTCACCGAGGAAGACGGTGATGGCGCAACCTTGAGTGACATATATTTCTCCCGAACCTGATAGAGTTCATTGATGGCCTTCGTCACTCAGAGGTATGGAGGTCGTGGTTATCCTTAAATATCTAAGGATTGAACCCAACTACTGCAGTAGCAGAATGCATTCGGATACCTAGTAAAGATCTCTTCCGGTATGCTGTACCGTCCTACTAGGGGGATGGGGTCAACAGGCCTCTGGGGTATCTAAAATACATAGAATAATCAACCCCCAGATCGTCGCGTTGTCGCCCAGATATGAGTCCCCTAAGCCCAGGGGGAGGTGTAATTATCGAAACAAAGCATTAGCTTAGGTACAACGCTACTTTGAATGTATGAGTGGATGACGTTGTTGAGTCAGTCCTGCATAACCTTTGTGAAGGTGTCATGGTCGGTATACTACTGTACCGATTGGGAAAAAACCCCATTGATATCCGTACGACTAAGTGAAGCTCGAAGAGCTGTCCTTAGATTCGTAGGATACGGATGTGCCAAGCATAAAGGCTTGAGCTAGACATCCATTCGTGACTCTGAGGAAGTCAAGGCTAAGTCGTAGAGACTTAAGCGGTTATTCTAACTTACAGTCCTGAGGAGGCTTATGCGAAGTCATGAAGACTTGCGTGGATGTTCAACTCTTGCGTGGATGTTCAACTCATAGCCCTGATGAGGCTTTTGCGATATACGCTAAGTCATGGAGGCTTGAGCGTCGTATTACGAACTGCGACCCTGAGTGGTCTATGCATTTACTTGAGTTGAATAGATAGGGTTTGCCTACTTACCAGACCATCAGTGGTTCTGACCCCGTTTAATGGGGATTTCAGGTGTTGGACCTGCGTGGCGATATGCGGAGTATGGCGGCATCGAGTTCCAGGGTTTCTCTAGACAGAGTTGTACTGCTTCCTTTTTATTGAACCTACACTGCTTTTCTAAGCAGTAGTGTTGTAATAAACATGTAGTTTTCGATAAAATGGAACACTTTGGTGGTCAATGAGTTGCTTGGCCACATACCTGCAACGTGCTCGGAGTTTTCTAAAACTGACGACTCATTATCGTCTGATTCCGCTGCTAAAAGCTTTTCTAAATTCTGCTGCAAAGAAAAAAAAAGAAATTCATGAAAATTTTAACTTAGCTTTGTTTTGGAAATCCGGGGCGTTACAGCAGTGCTTCAGGTGTTGCCAGATGCACATCATCGCCTATGTTTGTGGCATATCTTTCAAAATGCAGCAATGAACATAGGACACATATTTAATCAGAATACAGGGTTTGACAAAAAGTTTACAAGGTGTGTACTTCATAGCGTAGACGAGGTCACTTTTAAGTCAGATTGGGAGCAAATGATTAAGACATACGACCTTATTGACTGTCTGTGGTTACAAAATTTATATGCAGAAAAAGAGAAGTGGGCATTGGCATATGAAAGACAATACTTTTGTGCAGGTATGATAAGCACACAAAGAGCTGAATCTATGCATGCCACGTTGAAGAAAACCTTGTATTCATGTTTAACAATGTTTCATTTCATGGAACAATATGAATTATTTGTAGATGGTCTAAGACAGATTGAGCTTGAACAAGACGTGAAATGCATCATTACACGACCTCTAACTTTTGGCATGAAGATATTGAGGCGACCTGCAGCTCTGTATACACTAACTGTATTTGAATGGATCAAGAAAGAGGTGTTACATGTCATGAATTGCAAAATAAAAGGATTCGTGCAATCCGATAATATGCACAAATACCATATTTTATGACAGGGCGAAAAGCATCACGAAAGGCAAGAAGCACATGTCACGTACAATGTTGACAACGAAAGAGTTGCATGTTCGTGCAAAATGTATGAATTCAAAGGTATTCTATGCTGTCATGCATTAAAGGCACTCAATCAAGAGAAGATACAAGAAATACCTGAGTCTTACGTAATGCGAAGATGGAAGAGACACGCAAAGATTGAAATGCTCGTTATGGACAATGCGAGCAAATCGGGTGTTGACGAGAAGTGACGCATAGCCTCTCGTTACCAACAACTATGTAGGTCATTCATGCATGTTGCAGATTTGGCATCAAGAAGTGAAGAAGGCTATGTATGTGTGAGAAAAGCTGCAATGCAGTTACTTGAAAACGTGGAGTTAATTCAGCTTAAGTCTGTTGCAGCGAATGAATACCAGCCAAAGACAATGGGAACAGAAAACGTAGGTGAAGATCATGTTTCTCTTGACACTCCCGAGAAGTTGCGCCGAAGCGTAAACATTATCTTCAACAAGTCAGTAGTGAACGTTGTTGATTATGATGGACATATTCATGAAACGAAGGGCATCAAAAGAAAACCTGCCTCTGATCGCAGTCGTCAGAGGGCAAAGGGTGCACTAGAATTGGTTGGCAAGAAAAGGACTAAGAAACAACCAACCTGTAATAAAAAACAACAAAGCCATTCGAATGAACAGGTATGTAAGACATTATATTGCTTCCCATTATGTGAAGCTTGTCAATATCTAACTCGTGTAATGTCCAACTTGCAACAATACCCTACAGAAGTACCAGCAAACATTGAAACCTCCATTCCTCTCGACCAGATTTCTGACAACGATCGCTTGAGTTTTACAAGTCTTTTGGTATGTAATCAATGTTGTGAGGATGTATGCTTTTGTTGTGAAACTTAATATAGTGTCTTATATTTTCTCTTTCATGACAGGCTCTGATGCATTCGACAGATAGGTATGGGACACAGGAATCCCGTGTGGGCTATTAATGTAGTTGTCATGCGTCTTTGCATGACCCGAAGTCAACAATGTTGGATTTGTTAAGAGTTTATAGCGATTTGTCATTGATGACTTGCGGTCCGTTGTTGGGTTTGCTTAAATCGAGAGATAGAGATTTGTGGCATCGTAGCATAGTGATTTAAGGGTATTGTTCAAATGTCAAGCTAAGCGGGCCGAGAAAGGTTGTTCAAGTAAGTTTTTTTGTGGCATTGATAAAAGTTGCAATTCATTTTATGATCTGAGTAAGCTATCATCGCGCAGATGATAGCCTACTTAGATCATAAAATGAAGCGCAACCTTGATTAATGCCCCAAAAAACCTTACTTGAATAACATTTCTCATCCCGCTTAGATTGACAGTCGAACAATACCCTCAAATCACTATGCTGCGATGCCACAAATCGCTATTCAACAATAACCACAAATCGCCTTTCAGTGATGTCAGAAATCGACTTCCACAATTGGCTATGCAACGAATACAAAGTCTACTTACACAGCTCTAAGCGATAAGTACTAATCGAAGCTTACACTTCTTCGGCGCCATGCCTGGACGAAGAGAGTTCAACCATGGAACAAAGAAGAAATTCCGGTCAATTTACCGACGTTAGTTGGTAAAGCTATGACGTAGCGTCGATTCAACTTCTTCTCCAACACCTCCTTTTGCCTTTTGAAATCATTATTGTTATCTTGTGAAAACATGTAGCCATATATTATAAATAAAAGGCTAATCAATGTCTCTTTTCTCTTCCTCACTTCATTTCTTAAGCGGTAAGTAAACTTCTTGATCTGTTACAAGGGGAGCTTTGTTCGCTTTAACAGTGGAAGTGCAAGTATGAGTGGTACTCCACAATTTTTAACAATCGCGTTTTATACTACTATCGTTTGACAGCGCGATTCAGTGTTGACTAACACCGTTTACAAAGGCCGAGTATTACAGCACAAATCGCTTTCCCGCGATACCCACAACTCGCTATGCACCGAATATGTAGTCGAATTACAAAGTTCCAACGGATAACCATAAATTTTTTAGTTGTCGTACATTATTCACTGATCATATTGGTTGAGCAGTAGATCTTTTGGGTCATAAATAGTCGCACAGGTACTGGACAATGTGATTATTTTATACTTCATGAACCAACAACAATCAAACCGACGGTTCCGTCATAAACCTAGAGTTCCTCGCTCCCACATAGAAAATTGTGGACGGTGAGGCAGACGAAGACAACTACACTACCAACAATGGCAAATCATGCGTATATTGTCTACACATCATCTCTTTCATGCCATTTTTTGCGATTTGTGTTGTGTACTATATAATTTAATTTCAATCCCGTAATTTTAATGTCCTAATTCATTTCAGTAGAACATCCACCGACGAAGTTGGGAGCAAACTTAGTGAATCACTCCTAGAGGACCTGAAACGAATGCGCAATGAATTCTCACAATGCAACATGATCAGTAATTTTGTTCGTATGAAACCAATAGGAGTTTTCTATATTCGTAAGCCATGTGTAGGTGCGTTAACAACACTATATTTGCTGCAAACAGACTATAGCCGATTTCGTCAGCTATATTAAAAGCAACGCACCAAGCCAGACTATAAGCATCGTCAGCCCGTATTTCATGGTATCTCGGTAGTATTTTATGTTGCTTTTGGTTATTGATTTAGTCCAATTGATTCGTATATTAACGTTAATGTTAGCAATGTTTCGGTATGCAGACGATCTTACGGCGTTTGCCATACTCCAGTGGATTCAAAGACGACCTACCTTATTGGGTTAACGATAATCATTGCAGAGACCTTTTGTCATGTGAAAAGGTAAGCAAACAAACCTAGCTTGCAAGGTTACAACATAACAGTGCTAACAACATTCTTTCGATCTATTTGCAGATATTGATTCCTACACTCTAGCAATCTGAAAAGCATTGGGTCTTATACGTGATGAATTTACACAAAAAACAACTATGGTTTTACAATTCGTTGGAAGTTGACAGTGATTTATGGCTAGACATTTCTCATATCGTAAGATTCCATCTATATGAGTATCGTGTCGTGTACTGGGGTCATGAATTTACTGTCGGTCGCATTATTCTCAGATCGGTTTCCTCAAAGCCATTTTGGGAGTCGATGTTAGCGAGTGGATCTATCGCACGACATACCATGCTCCTTTACAAGATAATGGCGTTGATTGCGGCGTATTTATAATGAAGTACATTGAAGCGATAACAACTATGGTTTTACAATTCGTTGGAAGTTGACAGTGATTTACGGCTAGACATTTCTCATATCGTAAGATTCCATCTATATGAGTATCGTGTCGTGTACTGGGGTCATGAATTTACTGTCGGTCGCATTATTCTCAGATCGGTTTCCTCAAAGCCATTTTGAGAGTCGATGTTAGCGAGTGGATCTATCGCACGACATACCATGCTCCTTTACAAGATAATGGCGTTGATTGCGGCGTATTTATAATGAAGTACATTGAAGCGATATACAATGGTGCAGAACCCTGTTTCGACACTGTATGACACTTCTTGGCCTCTGTTATTGGGGATTAAGCACATGTCTATTGGTTCTACTTTACAATCTCTCCTTGCAGGTTGATATACCCGGATTCCGTGAAGAACTCTGCAAAAAATTAATGTCCTTTCTAATTGCGGAGGAGAAAGTGACGGAGGCGTCGCGAGGATCTAAAAGGCTTGTAATTGATAAAAGATGTGCGCTCAACCCGCGTGATTGACAGTCGTAGAATGAGACTGCGATATATGCAATGAACAAAGACTTCTAATGTTCGAAATGATAACATTCAACATCGCTATGAAATGTTTGATGCTTAAACATTGCTTTATTGCCGACATATGAAAAAAGTGGTGAATAAGAGCCATTAATGTCGCTTTCATAATTACGAATAGGACAAAGCGATACGACATGCTTGATGTTCAGAATTGGTGGTCTAACGTCAACTACACTGCTACCACCATGAAAACTTGTGTAAGAATTTGAAAATTTCTTGAATTTTAAACGACGTTTCCTTTAATTAAGATCTTGTAGACATATGAAAAAGTATAGATGAATATGACGACTGCGTCGAAGCCTCCTATATACTCGAATCAAGAACAAGTCATTTATGCAGGAATTGTCGATTTGTCGGTTCCTTATTCGCGAAGCAAAGTGGAACTGTGTGTTGTGTCATTCAAATATTAATGAAACATCCTGTCACCCTCCGTCAGTTTTCAAGTATATACGTCAGTTTCATTAAACCAAAAGTAAATCTTAAATAAAAATACACTCCACATTAATGAAATTGAACAATGTCATGCCAGAGGGCTATTCTCAATAGTAATCAATGCGATTGGACCGAATTTTTGGGTCTTAAATAAATCCACAAGTACATCCACACGCGTCCCAAGAAATCGCCTTAGGTGTACATTATCGTAGGTTCAGCAATACAACAATTTCTGAGAACAAAACTTTCTTATTGATAAGTTCAGGGAATGCGATTTTTAGAAAGATTTCGGAACTGCACCAAAATATCTTTCGCCGTAGGAACCGCACCAAAATATCTTTCGCCGTACAATATTTTTCATTACTGAAGAACAACTTTACTAGCATTGGTTATGCATATACAACAAAAAACTATTTCTGAATACGATTTAATTTTTGTAGAGGAAGCAGTACAACGATTTGCAAGCATGTTTTGTAATCTTCGAATTATATTTCAACGGAGACAGATTTACAAAATTTATAGTCTTAAAAAATTGGCCTATCGGACTTCCTCCTACATATCTCCATTCTGTGTCTCTCTCTCTCTCTCTCCGTCTCTGTCTCTCCGATTGTGTTGATACCAGAAAACCAGACGAATCATAATGTGGCGAGATGAACCCCCGTCACCGGAACGACAGCTCCTCTGAGACCTCCTCGCTAGGGAGAGGAAGAGGACGTGGTGGAGCTCCTGCTGGCCACCCTCAGCGCGACTGCACCGACTGGGTTGCTGTTGAGGAGGAGGGAGAGAACGGTGATGGCGGAGCTCGTTAGGTTGTACAGACAGAGCAATCGATATGTTTCACTTTACATATTTTGTCTGCCGTTCTTTTTAAACTCAATCAATTTTCCGCATATTTCGTAGCGTATTTCCGGCATATGTTCCTGCAACAAAACATGTAATATGAAACCAATATATAACAGGAATACCCAATAACATCGGATACAAAGCTCATACAGCGTGGAAACACGGTTCTTCTCCATTGTATATTGCTTCAATATGCTTCATTACGAATATGCCACAATCGACCCCATTACTTTATAACAGAGCATCGTCAGCACAGAGCAACATCCACTCGGCAATGTCGACACCCATAAGCCCGTTAAGGAATCCCGCCTGTGATAAAGGGATAATATATTACAGTCTGGTCTACCTCAAATAGCTACGATTTACCTATGGGTAGAAGCTTACCAAATGCATAGCGTCGCGTTCTACGCCACTGTGGCAGTCCATTGAGTTGTAGCACAATAGTTGTTTTTTCAGAAAATTCATCTCGTATAAGACCCAATGGTGGGGATTTTGCGAGTGTAGGAAGTAAAATCTGTAAATCAATAAAATAATTTTTCATTCCAGAGACATAACGTGATGGGGATGTTACAACTAAACCTTGAAGAAGAGGTTTGTTCACTTACCTTTCCAAATTTCGAAATGTCTAGGCACTCATCATCGCTGTTCCAACAAGGTAGTGCATCTGTGAATCCAATGCCGCATGGCTTTCGCCGGACGTACATCTGTTGCACGAAATAGTAAGGTTTAACCACCAAAAAACGTGAGTACGTCATAAAAGCAAACAAAACAACAACAGACCAGACATACCATAAAATAAGAGCTGATGATGCGTACTGTATTGCTCGTTGGGTTGCTTTGAATGTAATTGACAAAATCACACATTGTCTGGTTGCACAAATTTACGAACTTCAATACATACAAACCGATGACCTAGAAATTGATAGTGGTTAAATACTTACAAAATTACTGATAGTGTTCCCGTCTGCAAATTCATCTTGCATCTGCTCGATGTCATCTACGAACTCGTCAGGGCGTTGCCGCCCACCCTTGCCTGTGGATGTTGCACTGAGTGCACCATGAGCGTGGTATTCAGGATTCGACATTGAAATTATTGTCTACAGTAAATAACACAAGTCCAAATACGACATGAAAAGGCAAATGTTGACTAAACCGCTCAGGCGTTTCAAAAAATATACGTCTTAAGCGCTAGTGCTGGTACTGTGGATGTAGTTGTCTTCTTCTTCGGCGCCGAGCCTGGCCGTTTTGCTCCCATCGTCCTCTCCGTTGGCGCCGTGCCTGGTCGTTTTGCTCCCATCGTCCTCTCTGTTTGCTCCGTGCCTGGTCGTTTTTCTCCCATCGTCCACTCCTTTGGCGTTGTGTCTGGTCGTTTTGCTCCCATCGTCCTCTCTGTTGTCGTCGTGCCTGGTCGTTTTGCTCCGATCGTCCTCTCAGTTTGCTTCGTGCCTGGTCGTTTTTCTTCCATCGTTCACTCTCTTGGCGGCGTGCCTGGTCGTTTTACTCCCATCGTCCTCTCCGTTGCCGCCATGTTCGGTCGTAGTGCTCTCATCGTCTTTGGCGTCGTGCCGGGTCGTATTGCTCCCATCGTCCTCTTCTTGGCCGCCATGGCTGGTCATACTGCTCTGATTGTCCCCTTCTTCGGTGCCATGCCTGGACAGAGATATCAATGACACCTTTGCAACGCAGATATGGAAACGTCGTCCTCAGTCAAATACAAAGGTAAAGTCCTTTCACGTGCCACCCTTTTTCGAAAACAGCCCGCTAATTAAATGATTGTGTTTTAAATAAATAAAAATACGTCTTTTTGCATGCCGCCCTTTTTCGATAACCATCGGCAAATTAAATGATTGCGTTTGAAGTATTTAAAAATACGTCTTTCCACACGCCGCCCTTTGCGTTTTAAATATTTAAAAATACGTCCTTTCACATGCCGACCTTTTTCGGAAACACCCTACAAATTAAATGATTGAGTTTTAAATAATTAAAAAACTGTGGTTTTTTGGTCGCATTATAACAATCGTTCAGTGGGAGATTGACACGACCCGAACAAACCTGTTTTCCAGGTATGAATACTCTTTCACGATTATTCTATCGATTATCGTATATGGATACATTGATATATTCATGCAACATACTTTCCTTATCGATTTTTTAACAACAAACGTTCATTATCGCGGTTTGCATTGAAGGTGTCCCTGCCAAATAAATAATTGCTGACCGAAAACCGTATCATACAGATTTTGGAGCATCAACCTTTTTTTATCGCTATTGACTGTTATCATTTACGTCGTCAGAACTCGTTAAATTATTGTTCACGGCTTATATCACCAATCCTTTTTGCGATATTCTTTCGAGGCGAAGACAAATACAATGATTGCTAAACAGAAATGCTCTATCTTAGCGATGCCAAAGATGTTAGGCAATGCCACAATTTCTGAACAAACATCTATTTTCGATTAAAGTTTATTTATTACCGAGATCCACAGACGAAAGGATGTAATAATAAAGAATTAAACAATAAAAGAATATCACGTTATGACAATTCATTATACAATTACAACAAAAACCTAGCGTGATAAAAATGAAAATCTAGGATTTATTCTGAGGCACTTGACGAATCAGATGAAATATCATATACTTGTCTCTCACTTTTTATTGGTGGACTGTCTATCCTGCGTGGCCTCTTGGTTGCGCCCATCTTATTAAGAAAACCGGTCATTATCTTTACCATTGAGTTCAATTGAATCCCCATAATGCATACTTCTGTCCTTAATTTCTTATTCTCCCTCTCCATAAGTTCGAACCTTGCGACAGAGACAATGTTCTCTTTTGGAGCAAGTGTTCGCTCTTCCTCGCACTTTATTACTGAGGGACTAGTCGTAGTAACCAGAGAGAGACGACGTTTTGGTTGTAGAGGCTGGGCTGCAACATGAGAAGGGGCAGTTGGGAGGCATGGGTTCACAATTTTCTCAATCTTCCGATTTCGCTGCATTGGTTCCTAATACCTTTCGAAATAGAAGGGATCAAATTGTTATCCTTCATGATCATACGATACGGCAGGGAAACCACCTGAGTTCCAATTTAATAATTCATCCCTGTAGCGATCGCGCCAATTCACGTTCCTGCCCCCACCACTATTCATCTTTCTTCTCACTTCCAAAGGCTTATTTGGGATAGACTGTCCCAAGTCAAATTGTAGGAGAACTCGACTACCTTGCTGTAACTCGACTTCAAAATTGCAGAACAACCACAAATCGCGGTCAGACAATCTAGCAGCCTCCGTAACAACGTTTTGATCATCGTCCTCCCCATCTCCATAAGGTCTCCACAAAACCTGTACATTGGTAATTCTTTTTAATAACGAATGACAAATATATTACAATTTATTTACGCATGATATGGCAACAACGATATGTACTACGGAAGACAATCCTGCAGCAATGGATACTTAAGAATACTAAACATTACAACAATTTATAATACTCAATGGTAAATGCTGACGTGATTGTAAACAATTTTAGAATGCTTACCTTATTTAGTTGCAACCCATCTAAAATGGACTTAGCATTATGAACTATGACGTTTATTCTAGCCTAATGACCGATCTTTGGAAAACCACAAATCAGAGGGCTATAACGTGAACGCAATGGGATAATATGTTCCAATGCCCAGGCCTAACAAAAACAATATTATTAGTAACACCACAACCTGCAATAAGATTTGTCTACAATTACTAAGTATGTAATCAACAAATACCTGAACAAATGACCAAAATCCCCCAACTGTTTTTGTACCATTACTCGCACGGTGGAGTTGACTGTACAAGTGTGCAAGCATAGCGACACCCCAGGCATAGTTGTCGACTTCGTCTAAGTCTGCCAGGTACTGCAGCCACATGAAACTTATTCTCGAACCAGAACAATCAGAAAATAATGTAAGACCAAAAAAATATAGAAGGAAGCCGCACAACTCTTGGTCAGCTATTTCAGATGCACAAGTAGCGGAGTGACCTCTCTATTTATTACGAAAAAATGACACTTTCATTGATGTGAAATTGATTCTACTAGAAATACACTGACTTCATTCATCCATCGACATTCCTAAAAGGGCCATGCATTTTTCCCTTGTGTTATAGTTTGAATGCCGTAATAGGACAACACTGCCATCACACTTAAGGCCAGTGATCCTCGCCACATCTTCTAGAGTCATGGTTATCTCAAAAGAATCAAACTGGAATGTGTTCGTCTTATCATTCCACTTATTTACCAGGTGGGTCATGGTATTCCAGTAAGTTTAAAAATATTGCTGGTCCAAAAGGCCATCAAAGTGCATATTTCGTAATCGGTCCTTCTGATATGCACTCAGCTGACCATACTACGACAGAACTACAAGCCATTGACACCAACCTTCGAGCTTTTCACCTGGTGCTCTACTTCTCTTGTGACTTCCCTGTAACACAAAATAACATATTATTCCTACCAATTGTAAATTAGTTTCATTTGTACTTATAAATAGTATTCTACTAATCGCTATAAATAATATTGGTTGCACACAAACTATCACAGTAATCGCTATACATATTAATACGTAACACAGTAATCACTATACCAAAATCGCTAAACATATTATTAAATCTTCACAGATAGGACAAATATATTTACCTTGGTCGCTATTTTCTCCTGTTCTCCCTCAAACCTGGGACTTTCTGGTGGGTCCACAGTCTCCAAGTGCCTTTCAATCTCCATCTCTATCGGCTCCACCATTGCCTGCCTTTCTCTGGCCTTCCTTTTCTCGCCCACCTTCTCCATCCTTTCTCTATTCTTCCTTTTCTCATCCTCCTTCTCCTTCCTTTCTCTCTCCCATTTCTCCTCCTCCTTCTGCTTCCTTTCTCTCTCCTTTTTCGCCTACTCCTTCTACTTCCTTTCTCTCTCCTGTTTCTCCTCCTCCTTCTCCTTCCTTTCTCTCTCCTTTTTCTCCTCCTCATTCTCCTTCCTTTCTCTCTCCTTTTTCTCCTCCTCCTTCAACTTCCTTTCTCTCTCCCTTTTCTCCTCCTCCTTCTGCTTCCTTTCTCTCTTCCTTTTCTCCTCCTCCTGCATCCTTTCTCTCTCCTTTTTCGCCTTCTCCTCGTTCTCCTTCCTCTCTCTCTCCTTTTTCTCCTCCTCCTTCTGCCTCCTTTCTCTCTCCCTTTTCGCCTCCTCCTCCTTCTGCTTTCTTTCTCTCTCTTGTTTCTCCTCCTCCTTCTGCTTCCTTTCTCTCTCCTATTTCTTTTCCTCCTTCTCCTTCCTTTCTCTCTCCCTTTTCTCTTTCTCCTCCTTCCTTTCTCTTTCCTTCCTTTTCTCTTCCTCCTACTTCATCCTTTCTCTCTCCTTTTTCTCGTCCTCCTCCTTCCGCCGCCTTTCTATCTCTTCTAATTCTTGTTTTCTTCTATCCTGCACTTCCTCCTCCTGCTTCTTCCTTTCTCCTTCCTTTTCTTCCTCCTCCTCCTTCCGCCGCCTTTCCATCTCCTCTAATTCTTGTTTCCTTCTTTCCTGTACTTCCTCCTCCTTCTTCTTTATTTCTCTTTCCTGCACTTCCTCCTGCTTCTTCCTTTCTCTTTCCCTTTCCTTTTCTTCCTCCTCCTTCTCCTTCTGTTGCCTTTCCTTCTTTTCCTCATTCTCCTTCTCCTGCCTTTGCATTTCCTTAGCTTCCTCAAACTTCTTCTCCCTCCTTCGCCTTTACTTTTTTTCCTCATACTGAGGAATATTCTGTTCCTTCTCTTTCTCCTCCTTATTCATTTGCCTTCGCCTCTCCTCCGCCTCCTTCAGTAGCCTTGCCTTGTTTCGCATCGCTCTACGCTCCAAGTCTCTCCTCTGACATTCTGCCTTAGTCTCCTCCACTATATTGCTAAAATACCTTTCCCACTCCTCCACATTCTTCTTCTTCCTTTCCATCTGCTCTGCGTTAATCCTCCGCCTTCTATTTATATTCTCATCAATATTTCTTTGCTTTGCCTTCTCTTCGTCATCCTTGTTCTGCATCATTCGTTCTTCAGAGTTCTTCCTTTGGTCCACAACCTCGATATCTGATGAATAATCCTCCACATAATACGATTTCAAGGCTTTTTCCCTGTCTTCATCGTTCTCAATCTTAAGTATATTTTGGTATCTTTCAAAAACCTTAGATAGATGGGACTGACAAATCACTTCTTTAATAGACAACCCATAGAACAACGGGGTATCTCTAATCTGATGAGGCACAAACATTGCTAACCTGCACAATACACTACACGATCATCATGATTAGAAATCGTCAAAATATTTGGGTTCATAAGTACACATCGTTGTAAGATTTATCATACTTACAAATAGTTGTATAAGAAGCAATTTTCAGATTGAAGAAAAAAACCTTACACGAAACTCACCGAAATGATGGGATTTTGGATATTCCAACTGTAGAGTAAGCAACAGTAACAACTAATACGCAACAGAAGGTGGCAACGATGCTGCGACTGCGCGTAAGACGGAAACCGATGCTCTGGAACAAAGGAAAGGATGCTCCGGCGACAACAGATGAAAGCATAGTATGCTCCGGTAGAGTTTTCTGCTTAGAGCGAGAATGGATTGTTTTGAACTATTTAAATCCTACAACATAAGACTTGCTACATACGCAAACTTTGCGGAACGTTTTGGCGCGATAACGATGAAGGGCATTTTTGTCCTTTTCACGAACCGACGATTCAGTTTTCTAGAAGGAGGGCATTTATGTCCGTTCGTGAAAGAGGAAGCGAATGGCGGTAAAGTGTACTTAAGTCTTTGCTGCGACACCAAATTACGATGCAGACACACATGGGGATACATACCGGTCTGCATCTTATACGTGGCACTATTTGGAACCCCCGAACATGAGATCTCAGTACCGGCCCTGTTCGGGGGGGGGGGGGGGGACATATAACCTGCTGATGACTACAATTATTATCTACGTTAATGGAGTATATTCTGTAATCTCAAAAAAGATTTCGGGGGTGGGGGAGGTTTTCCCTTGGACTATATATATATATATATATATATATATATATATATATATATATATATATATATATAGAGAGAGAGAGAGAGAGAGAGAGAGAGAGAGAGAGAGAGAGTAACTGAATTTGGAGTAGTATTTGGACAAGCGAAGAGATAACTTTAGTGCACCCAGTCTATTCCCCATAATTCTCTGATTTAAATTTGCCACAAAAATAAGCAAAGGAAATCATGCGTTTATCAAATTCAGATTTCTTTTATTAATTTTAATCAGATTCTGATTTGAAAGTCCTATACCAAACCTGACAGTTGTCTAGTCTGACTTACAAGGGGCTCACTAGTTCAGCTTCACATTTTCTTTGTAGTTGAACATTCGACTCAATCATGCACCTCACTGATGCAGGTATTCATGAAGAGTGTTCCTGAAAAATCCCACTAATTCTTCTCTCTTTTATCTCATTTCTAATTTCTTATTCTGAACTGTTCAATGGGTGACCTCTCGTCATCCTATTCTCTGTTAAACTTGTGCTGAATTCTTCCACAGTAATAAAATTTTCCTTAAAAAGTATCAGTTAGCATTCCTTTCTTATATTTGGAGGCAACACAAAGTTATCTTTTCTTTTTAAGGAATGACATATTTTATATAAAACTGCTAATGTTTCGACCTAAATGCTGATATTGTCAACATTCACGGGCTTTACTGGATGTTAACGATCCAACTAGTTTTAAAGAAACATGCTGATTCTATGTATTTGATTACCAGTAGCAAGAACAATATAAAATGTTATTTTTTTGGATTATAATTTGAAGAAATAGCACACGGCACAAAGACCCCGTCGCGTCGGCTAAGCCTGCCCCAAGAGACTATGCTACGCGTTGGCTTGCGTAAAGAAGGATGCCCACGGAAACCGAACCTTGACTGCCCATCTAGCAGCGAAGGCTGGGACTTATAAAATGTTATTTAAAAAAAAAAATGTTAACTTGGTCATTGTAATACTAAAACGACTTTGTATGTGCAACATTTATAAATTTATTACAAATGACATTGATGGAGATAATTAACAAAAAAGCTACCATGCCATTCAGTGGCAAAAAACTTGTGAATTGATTAACATACAATAAAACCTTTGTATAGTAATCAGGGGTGTCAACAGGTCAGGTTTGGTTTCGGATCCAGGTGGAACCAAACTTGGACCAGATTTTGGGATATGATATCTGGTCCAGACCTGGGTCTAATCAGGTTTACTATAAGAAAAATAATACCCGGATCTGATAAGAACCGCATGAACCAGACCCGGACCATACCTTGTCAAATAATATATTTTTATTATTTTTATACTAAAAAATTGCAGGTCTTAATCAAAATTCGGGTCGGGTTTGGGTCTGGTATAAAATTTACACTCAAGAATGTAATAAAACGCACCAAAGCATAGGCGCCAGCAGAGATAGTCCCAACTTCACCAAGAAGTTGCTAGAGCTTGTGATGCTTCAGTAGTTCCTGTGGGCTCTTGTGATGCGTCTCGTACAGTCGTACTCATGATGATGGAGGTTCTTTTTAGTAAACAAGATGATGGGGATTGAGATTAAATAGAACACAAATGGATGCTAAGGTTTCACATTTAAGAGATTAGCACAATCACTACTACAAGAAGGTGCCAAGAAGAACACTTTACGTGTGTCTGTGTGTGCGTGCGCGCTCCGTGTGCTCCTAACCGACAAATGAAAAGGCGTCAAAATTGTAAATGCGTGTATTCCTGACTTCTTTATCAAAGAATGTTTGCATATGTCCCCATCCATCTCTCACCATCCATGGAAGAAATGGACAGTTCAGATTAGACATTAATGCTTAGCGTTATCATCTTGAACCAGTAAGGAGGCCTTGAAAAGAGACAAAAAATACGTGTTGAATAATTTTTTTATCATAACAAGGTGGGACCGATCACTAGTGATCAATTTGGCGACACGTTATTGAATGAGGTTGGTTTGCTCCAACGACTCCTCTTACCTCCACATGCGTCCATTGATCTTCCACGGAGCTTCCTACAACATATAAAATTAACAATCTCAGATATGATCTTCCAGAAGCCTTAGCATGTAAGAAATAGAAAAGGGAAATTGGACAACTCTTTTCTTCATGATGTTTCTCTATAAATACTAGATGAAGACACCCATTTACGATCATCTCCAGCACTGCACTGCATCCTTCTCTTCTCTTCTCTGCTTTCCTATCTCTAGTATCATCACAGCATTAGTTTTTTGCATTTTCGGGGTAGGTTTGCTCTTATCTTAGACACAGCAGAAGCTACATTTTCCCGACACCATGCAGGCAGAAAAGCACAATCATCATCACCAGTTTCACAGGGAGAAGCCTGACAAGACTCCTGAGGAGCAATTGAAGCATCACAAGCACATGAAACTTCTTGGTGAAGTTGGAACTGTTGCTGCTGGTGCCTATGCTTTGGTAAGTATACGCTATTTCTGAAAATCAATATATATATATATATATATGAGAGCTGATCAGGTAAAATAATGTTCTATGTAAAAAGAATCAATTAGTAAAAACAAGAATAGTATTAGTATGAATATTATCTTCATAATTTACCAATTTTGTTGCTGACTTTTGGTTGGGACCCTTGCAGCACGAGAAGCACAAAGCAAAGAAGGATCCGGAGCACACCCATGGACACAAGATAAAGGAGGAGATTGCTGCTGCTGTGGCCGTTGGTAGTGCTGGGTTTGTTTTTCATGAGCACCATGAAAAGAAGGAAGCCAAGAATAAGATTAAGCAAGCAAAGAAGCATGGCGATGGCCATTGATTTTGACTATTTAGCTTATTGTTTGACATGAACTAGTTTATGTGATTCATGTACCTATACAGACTATGTGATCCACGTAATTATAATTATATGTATGATTTCTTTGATAGGCTTATTTAATAAAGAATATATATTTGATATAATCTTTTACACCTACAATCTAGTTGGGATCTTATGATTCTAGTCGTTTTGACTCAATCTAACCTTGTACATGTATTAAAGATGGTTGAGTTCCTAGGGATCGACCCTTGAAACACGTTTTTCAACAAAAAAAAAACATGTTCTTTTGTATCGATAAATTTAAGCGTGTTCAATAAAAAAACCTATACACAGGTTTTTTGCAATCCAAAAGCCAATCCCTACTACACGAAGCATGTAGATCACATTTATGAGGTTAGATTTGGCAAAATATAAAAATTAGGTTTTTTTTTTATAGGCAGCCTGGGGTTAGGAAGACCGCCACCAGTTATACAACTATACCATTGGGATTTGAACTTGCAACGTCCCAACACAAGGTGACGTGCATTCACTGCTCCTACCAGACCACTGGAGACCCCGTCGGTATGAAAAAATTGGGTTAAGTTATTTGCTAAGTCATTTGTACCTCCAAACATTACAACAAATGGGCAAAGTAGCGATGGATGCTGTCCAGTCGCATATTGCGACGGGGTTGTTCATTGCTACTGATCATCCCACCGCCCCGTAACGCATTGTGGCGAAACAAAGCTCCTGACTCCCTCACCCGTTGACGAAACAAAGATGAGACCACACAGAAGAACCCTCCCGTATTCATCTAGCATTTTTGTGCTATGCAGACTCACAATCGCTCTAGAATGTGGAAAAGCACAACTCATGTTACAAATCTAAGTATCGGGATTTTCTTGATAAGAGATATGTCCATAAGAATTTTGTTATTTCAAAAAATATACACATGCATCAGATTTTTAAATTTAAGATCTTGTATACAAACTAAAAACTAATATTTAAAAAATAAAAATGAAAACACGTTTGTGGTGTTTTGAAAAAAAAGTCTTAATGTGCATATTATGTGAGTGTTGCTGCATGGGGGCACTACCAACCATCTTGGCATTTCTTGATACGAGTGTGGTGTTCATGATCTTGAGAAATGTTGAGATGAATAGTAATAGTGCTCCTTGCATAAAAAGTGATCCCATCTTAAATATCAGCTATTGTTTTGTAAACTATGATCCACAAATGACCATGCATCGGTGGGAGGGAGGATCAGTTGCAATGTAATTGCTTTACTGCTATCTTTCAACAAAATCTACTCTTGCTGCAAAATTTCTTGTCAATATTTTTAAAATTACTCTAGACCGGACTCTTGTCATGGAATTGCATAGGTCCTGAATGTATTTTCATCAATTTAGATGAAATTATGGTACTTATTGGTAAGAGTTATAATTTTTCTTTTATTTTTCATAAATTTCTCGGGTTGTCTTACAATACATATCCAAAAATCAGCCAAAATATTCATAAATCAGTTTTACTGTATTTTTCATGATAACATCTAGCAAATCTGGTTCTATAAGCAGGCCTGATTTCTAGTTCGTGTTACAAAAATTGTAACCCCTCAAACGATGGACTTTTTGGTCAAGCCCTATTTCCTAGGACTATGTGAAACAAAACCGATTTGCAAATAATCTACAATACTACATAATTTTTCCAAAACCGGTTTTGGTAAAATCTCAAAGCGAATCTTGTTTTCAATGAAATTGATATTTTTAAAATATATTAGCATGATGCATGTCAAGTACATATATTTAAAACCTCTCTAATGCAAGGTCTATGGATAATTCAACATGGATCACCATAGATCTTGATTTTGTATTTTTAAAATATATTAGCATGATGCATGTCAAGTACATATATTTAAAACCTCTCTAACGCAAGGGGAATAGTTTTCTTTTTTAGAGAGTAAGAAAAGGAGGAAAGTTGGTCTTATCGCTTCTTTTTAAAAAAGTGACAAAATGAGCTTGATGCCCATATCCATCTCACCAACTACTGGGTCCCATTATTTGGAATGGTTTGGATAAACAATCAATCCCATCCACACTTGTGATTGGACCATGCAAATGCATATGGTCCACAAGATGGTGATAAATCAAGACAAGATGGTCCAATTCACGTGGTCATGTGTACACCTCCATCCCGTCTCAAAATCCTACCCTTTATCCTCGCATGGGTCATGATTTTAACCTTCATTCTTGCCTTCATCCTTGTTTCATGTCCTCCATCTCTGGTTCAAACGGGAAGAGGCGGGACAGGGCCCCGTCTCCCCTAGGTCCACTGCCATTCCTAAAGAAGGATCAGGGACATTATGGGGCAGGGCGGAAAAAAGTGTAAGTCCATCCTTGCATGTGTTTTGATTTTAACCTTCATCCCTACCTCCATCCTGGATCAAACAGGGCGATATGGGGCGGGACCCCGTTTTCCTCGGTTGCACTGCCATCCCTACTCTTGTGACTGTATTCCCTATATTCTCACTCAATAAAGGGTTCAAACAACGGCTAAAAGGAAACCAATGTGGAATTTGGTTCTCTGCATGGTTGATTGTGTCATATTTGGGCGTCCTACCAAAATTAGGACACCTTGGGCTGTAGAGACTGTCCTTCAAAATTTAGATGCTTGGCTAGAATCGTTGAGATAAATAAAAAAACCATCTCTATTTCACGGTATGAAGTTATCGCCCTTAGCTGCCCACGGGTCAGACCTTTGGCAGAATCTTGTGGATTCGGATGCAGATCCAACTAAGAGATACTGGTTCATAAGAAAAACCATATTTGGGCCTGATAGATCAGGTCGATACCTGGTAAAATAATAATTTTAAATTTTTCTTCATTAAAAATTAGAGGATCTTTAATCAGAACTCTGTAAGGTGTCAACGGGTCGGGTTTGGATCAGATCTAGGTGAAACCAGACTTGGATCAGATTTTTGGGTATGGTATCAAGTACAAACCTGAGTTTAATCGGGTCTATTATAAGAAAACCATACCCAGACCCGATAAGAACTACATGAACCATACCCAGAACATACCCCGGTAAATTAATATTTTTTTTAGCATTTTTACATTGAAAAATTGTGGGTCTTAATCGGAACTCCAGCTGGGCCCGGGTCTAGTATAAAATTTCACAAACTATACTCGGATCGATGTATTAATCGAATCTTTGGGTCCAGACCCATGTCTTATTATTTGTCACCATACCCGGACCCTATAGGGTTTTGTCCAGGTAAATCCGACCCGTTGACACCCCTACAACTCAGGTTGGACTTGGGTTGGTATGAAATTTGATGAACCATACTTGGCTCTGCATGCTAACTGGACCTCATAGGTCTGACGTGGATAGTTTTTTTTTTAAAGCCAAGTTGGGGTTAGTCAGCCAGTTTATAAAAACTATACCAATGGATTTGAACCTGCAACATCCCAACACAAGGTGATGTGCACTAACTGCTCATACCAAACAACCGGAGCCGCCTTTGGTGACCTGGATAGTTAATCGGACTCCTTCCTTGGTTACCAAACCTTGATTGTATTAGATTCGATGGCATCCCTAGCCAATGTTGTCAGTATATGAATCAGACATGTATCATTTGGCCAACGATTCAGGTGAATCAAGTCAATACTGATTCCCAAGTGAATCATTCTCAAAAAAATAATTAAAACATATTATATGTCAATCAAGCCCACTTTACTATATGGTACAGAATGTTGGGCTGCCAAGAGACATCATATTAAAAAAATGAGTGTAGTTGAGATGCGTATGCTTAGATGGATGTGTGAAATTACAATAAAAGATAAGATTCGAAATGAGGAGATACATAAGAAGGCAGGCACTGCATCCATTGAAAATAAGATGAGAGAGAATCGTTTATGGTGGTTTGGACATATTCGGCGAAGGCCTAATGATGCTCAAATTAGAAGGATGGAGAAATGGGAAAATATATTAGTTAAAAGAGGTCAAAGTAGGCCTAAGAAGACTTGGATGGAGATGATAGGAAAGGATATGAATGCTTTGAACCTCACGGACGGCATGGCATTGAATAGAAATGATTGGAAGAGAAGGATTCATGTGGAAGACCCAGAATGATTTTTTTTTGGTTCATATCGCCGACCCCAATTGTTTTGGGATGAAGGCGTAGTAGTAGTTGTTGTTGTATATGTCAATCAGAATGTGACACATGTTAAATCCATTAAAATAATATTAAAAAATATTTTTCAGCTATTTTTTATATTTATTAAAAATAGCCAATTCAAGTCAGTATCATATAGATTTTTTGGCCATACGAGATTCAGGCCGATACGCACCGATACTGACGACACTGCCCCTACACTACAAGAAAATTGTTAATTAGCGACGGAAATTAGCGACGGATTTTTCCCGTCGCTACTTAGCGACAGATTAGCTAGAGATAGAATATGTCGCTAATTTGCGACGGATTAGCGAGGAAACGACTTTTATCGCTAATCTGTCGCTACTTAGCGACGGATTAGCGACTGCATGTTTTTGTCGCTACTTTTGATTACAAGAACACCATTTTAGCGACGGATTTAGAGAGGGAACTCTGTCGTCGCTAATCCGTCGCTAATTAGCGACGGAGTAGCGATAGAATATATTCCGTCGCTTTTTTGGTATTTGGGTTTCGCGACGGCTTAGCGACGGAATTTTTCCGTCGCTAAGCCGTCGCTAAATGTCGCGTAAATCCCTAATCCCATCCCTCTTTCTCTTTTCCCTGTTTCGCTGTATTGCTCCCTCCCGCCGCCCGTCGGCTCTCGCCACCGTCCGGCCACCGCCGCTCGCCAGCCGCCGCTCCCCGTCCACCGCTCGCCAGCCGGCGCTCGCCAGCTACCGCTCCCCGTCAACCTCCCGCCACCGTCCGGCGAAGCGCAGGTAATATTCTTCTTCTTCTTCTTCTTCTTCTTCTTCTTCTTCTTCTTCTTCTTCTTCTTCTTCTTCTAAACGCAGGGGGTACGCCCCTTCCCTACCGGAAACGGAGGGGGTTTAACCCCCTGCCGTGCTTTCCGGCAGGGGGGGTCGACCCCCTGCGTTTCCGGCAAGGGGGGTCGACCCCCTGTCGGAAAGGCATGGGGGGTCGACCCCCTGCCGGAAACGCATGGGGGGTCGACCCCCTGCCGGAAACGCATGGGGGGTCGACCCCCCTGCCGTAAAGGCACGGCAGGGGGTCAACCCCCCATGCCGGAACTGCCTTTCCGGCAGGGGGTTTAACCCCCTTCCCTGCCGGAAAGGCAGGGGGTTTAACCCCCTGCCGGAAAGGCAGGGGGTTTAACCCCCTGCCGTGCTTTCCGGCAGGGGGGGTCGACCCCCTGCGTTATGCTGCCTAAGTGACTTGTCAAAAAAAAAAATTCTGTTTTTGAATGCCTATGCTGCCTATATGAATCGTTTGAAAAATAAAATCTGTAGTAGGAATAACATGCTGCCGATGTGTATTGCTTTTGAAAAAAACAATCTGTTATGAGATATATTATGCTGTCTATGTGAATTGGTTTCAAAAAAATCTGTTTTTTAATGCATATGCTGCCTATGTAAATCAGTTTGAAAAAAAAATCTTTAGTAGGAATACTATGTTGCCTATGTGTTTGTTTTTAGAAAAAAAAATTGTTATGAGATACCTACGTTGCCTATGTGATCTGTTTTGAAAAGAATTTTTGTTATGGATACCTATGCTGCCCATGTGATCTCTTTTTAAAAAAAAAAAAGTTATTATGTGATCCCTATGTTGTCCATGTGATTAGCTTGAAAAAAAAATTGTAATATGTGTATATAAGATGTCCATATGGTTTTAAGTGTAGTTTGCATATATGTTGTCCATATGGATTTTAAGTTGAAATTTTTTTTGTAATGTATATATACAAGTTGTCCATGTTGTTCAATTTGTTAGTTTGTTAATGTCTACTGGTAGTTAGTTTTACTTCAATTTGTTTTCTTGAAATCTGGTTAGTTAGAGTATTTCAATCTATTAGTCTTTTATAATTATATTTTTCTTAGATAGATTGGTATTTAATGTTCTCACAATCAGTTAGTTAGATTAGGGCTATTTGAATTCTTTATGATAGTGGTGGTTAAACGGAGTTCACATCTTTTCTAGTAAACTAATTGATTGATTTACTATTCCTTTGCTAAGTAGTTCAGATTAGAAATTGTCTATGACTTTATGTTAGTCGACTGGTTCAACATGTTATAGCTGGTTTGTTAAATTAGCATCTTCTAGTTAGATTTGGCTTAACATATATACTATTTTTCTTTTCTCTTCTTTCAATTAGTTAGAGTTGTTTTAATTTGTTTTAATTTTTTTAGTTAGTGTTTCATCTTGTTTCATGATTAGTTAGTTTGTTACTTAATTTGTTTTGTTTTTGTGCAGATTTTTCAACGGAACCAACTCGTGCTCGGCCACCTGTGGTAAGTAAATGACAAAAACAATGCAAATCGGGTAAATACCCGTGGTGAGTAAGTGATGCAAACGTATCACATGTTATTTAATTTATTGAATGCAGCACTTTATTGTTCACACACTCACTTAGTTGTTGATATCTAGGACTGCTTTGTTGGAGTTCGGAGATCATGCTGAGCATGATTTTAATGTAGAAATATGGAAGTGTTCTTATTTTTGGAGTACGGAGTCCATGCTAAGCATGGTAGTAGTTAGTGAGATATTGAAGTGTGTTTGCTGCAGGTACATGTTTGCCATTTATTTGATATGAATGATTATGATGTATTGCAATGTTTGATGTAATTGTATCCATGCTTGCATGTAGTTACTTTCAATTTGATTTTGACTTCCATGTGAAATTTTATAATAAAAGCATGCTTCAAATGATTATATCATGTCATTAATAGTTTGCACATGAAAATATTAAGTTATCAATGCATGCATCAAAATTCTTGTTATTGTTTGACATAGTATATTGCATGATAAATTTGATATTTTCTTCATCGTCGTATTCTGATTGTTTTTTTCTTAATTCGTTAGGATACTATTCGTAACATCATACGACAGAATGACTGCAAACCGTGAATGGATGTACCGTAGGATAGTGGACAATGAGTTATCTCATGAATATATGGATGGTGTCGATAGTTTTATTGAATTTGCAACGGCGAGTGTCAGTACGGTAGATCCCACAGGTCGGATTAGGTGTCCCTGCAAGATTTGTAAGAATAATCGATTTGTAGAACCTCATGGAGTTAGACATCACCTATACAGGAAGGGTTTTGTGAGTGATTATCAGAACTGGGCGTTTCATGGAGAAGAATTTAGAAACGATTTTGATGCACGGGTGAATGTGGTGCACGATAATCCATATACAAATTTGATATTTGATGCTGCAGGAACAGAACTGGGTTCTGCTATGAGTTCTAGTGATGTAAGAACTGTCATAGATGAAGAATCACCAAACGATGCAGCTAGTAGATTTTATGATTTACTTAAAGATGCTGATGAGCCACTTTGGAACGGTTGTGAGAGTCACACTATCTTGTCTGCAGTTCTTCAACTAATGAATTTGAAGTCCGAGTATAATTTGAGTCAATCATGTTTTGACCGTTTGTGCATGATTGTGAAGAGTATGTTGCCTAAAGATGAGAAATTGCCACAAAATTTCTATCGTGCGAAAGTTATGGTCAACGCTCTAGGTATGGGTTACAAAAAGATTAATGCTTGTCCAAATCACTGCATGTTGTATTTCAAGGAGCAGGAAAACGACATATCATGCCCGTCATGTGGGCATCCTCGGTTCAAGCCAAAGACAAGAGGCAATGGTAGCACGAGATCAAAGGAAGTTTCATACAAGTCGCTCCGCTACTTTCCTATCACTCCTAGATTGCAGCGATTGTATATGTCTTCAAAGACAGCTAAACACATGAGATGACATGCAAATAAAGTTCGACACGATGAAAACAAGATCACGCATCCTGTTGACGCTGAAGCTTGGAAGGACTTTGATCGTACTCATCAGAACTTCGCAATGGAAGTGCGAAATGTTAGACTCGGTCTATGTACAGATGGATTTAATTCATTTGGGGGTAGATCAACTCCATACTCATGCTGGCCAGTATTTGTAACTCCATACAACCTTCCACCAAGCTTGTGTATGAAACGTCCAAATCTTTTCTTGTCTCTGTTGATCCCTGGTCCGACCTCACCTGGCCAAAATCTTGATGTATATCTAAGGCCATTGATTGATGAATTAAAAGTACTGTGGGATGACGGTGTTACCACGTATGATGCCCACAAAAAACAAAATTTCAACATGAAGGCCGCTGTTCTATGGACAATCAGTGACTTCCCTGCATATGGTATGTTATCTGGTTGGAGCACACATGGGAGGTTGGCTTGTCCGTACTGCATGGAGGATTCCAAAGCTTTTAGATTGAGGCATGGAAGAAAGCCTTGCTGGTTTGATTGCCATCGTCGATTTCTACCCAGCGATCATCCGTTCCGACGTCAAAAGAATGCATTTACAGCAGGCACAACTGAAATGGAAGGTCCATCCTCAAGATTGTCTGGCATAGAGATTTTAAGAAGATTGCGATACTTTCCAGATGTATTAACAGATGCCCGCAGTCCTACACCCTTCCGTGGATTTGGGAAGGAACACAATTGGACGAAAAAATCTATTTTTTGGGAACTACCGTATTGGCCGACCCTATTGATACGACATAATTTGGATGTGATGCATGTAGAGAAAAATGTGTTTGATAATGTGTTCAATACAGTAATGAATATTAAAGGAAAAACGAAGGATAATTCGAAGGCCCGTATGGATTTAAAATTAATATGTAAAAGACCAGAATTGGAACTCAAAGAGTATAATGGCAAAGTACTGAAACCAAAGGCGAAGTACGTGCTCGGACCTGATCAAATAAAACATGTATGTCAATGGTTGAGACAACTGAGATTTCCAGATGGATATGTCTCTAACATTGCTCGGGCTGTGAAGATTGACGATGGACAGTTATATGGGTTGAAGAGCCATGATTGTCATATCTTTATGCAACGATTGATACCCCTAGCATTCCATGATATGTTAGACAAACCTATATGGGGGGTATTGTCTGAGTTGAGCGGATTTTTCAGAACATTATGCGCATCGGAGGTCATTGTATCAGATGTAAAGAATCTCGAGGACTCTGTCATCACCACTGTTTGTCTGTTAGAAAAGATATTTACGCCAGCATTTTTCGATGTTATGGAACATTTGATCATACATTTGCCATATGAACTAAGGGTTGGTGGCCCTGTGCAATATCGATGGATGTACCCATTTGAAAGGTATATGTTTTTTTATATTTGTCTCTTTAATGACAGATATTTAAAATTTGAAATGTATATTCTTGTCAGATGCATGTTCGACCTAAAAAAAAGGTTCGTAATAAAGCAAGAGTAGAAGGCTCTATTTGTGAGGCGTACACTTTAGAAGAGATTTCAAATTTCTCATCTATGTACTTCGAACCTCATATTTCAACACGTTACACATGCCCGCCCCGTAACGATGATGGAGAACAAGTAACTGTAGCTGACAAGCTGTCGATATTTCAACGACTTGGGCATGCATTTGGTAGTTGCCGATCAAGGCTATTGACAGATCGAGAGCAAGATGCAGCACACATCTATATTCTTTTTAATTGTTCAGCGATCGACCCATACATCGAGTAAGTATATGTATATGCAACTCAATTATAAATCCTTTTATGTTCTATATGTGGATACATGGCTCGGTAATATAAGTATTTGTGGTTTGCAGACGATTTGATCTGGAGTTGCAAAGCAAAGTTTCACATCTCACTAATGCAGAAGTACAAAAAGAACGTGAAACTAAGTTTGTGGAGTGGTTGAAACAGTTGGTAAAGAAGCTAACATAAATTTTGTACTTATAAACAACACTAAGTTACTTAATTGATCGTGATCACAATAATTGTTTATGTCTGTGCGTAGGTTCGCCATGGTGATGTTAAAGATCAAGGAATATGTGATTTAGAAAATGGTCCGACCAAAGTTGTGCAATGCTACAACGGGTATATCGTAAATGGTTATCGATTCCATACAAAAGACTACGGTATAAACAAATCAACGATAAATAGTGGCGTGTGTGTCAAGGGTAGCAGCTACGGTGAAAATGAACATGATTACTACGGTGTTATAGAGGAAATAATGAAGTTGACTTACTTAGGCATGAATAACAGGGTTACGGTATTCAAGTGTCATTGGTTTGATCCAACTGCAACAAGACTCGACAAAGCTTCAGGCATTGTGGAGGTGAATCATAAATCCAGGTTTGGAACATATGAACCATTCATATTAGCCTCGCAATCTCAACAAGTTTATTATACTTCATATCCGAGTATAAAAAAGTCAGATAGAAATGAATGGTGGGCAGTTTGCAAGGTGAAATCCAAACTATACCCCGAGTATGATCAGTTACAAGAAGATGAGTTAGCTGAAGACAGTGATTACTATCAATCAGATGATGTCTGTGACTTCGCTTATGGTCACGATGTTGCGCATGATATGCATGTCATATCTCCATTGGCTGATGAAACATTCATAGAGGAATGTGATCCAAATGATGTACCAAGTGGATGGGCAAACAATGAAGAAGAAGAAGAAGAAGAAGAAGAAGAAGAAGAAGAAGAAGAAGAAGAAGAAAGTCAAACTAGTGACGAGGAAGAATTCTCAAGCTAGTGAAAAAAATCTTATACTACAAACCTCTATTTAAATGCATTGTAATACTTGATGTGAGTTGTATTGCAATACTTGGTGTGAATGATTAAAAATTTTATTTCAATGTATTGTAATACTTGATACGAATGATTCGAATGCATTGTAATACTTGATGTGAATGATTTCAATTATCTGAATGTATTATAATTTATGCAATTAACGAATGATTTGAATTAGTGCAATACTTGATGTCAATGATTTGAATTATTTGAATGCATTGCAATGCTTGATGTGAATGACTTGAATGCATTGTAATACTTGATGTGAATTATTTGAATATATTGTATGACATATGTTATTTGTTAGAATATGGTTCGTGGAGGTTATAGTGGTCGCTCATCCAGTAGTAGCCAGGCTCAACCTTCATCTTCACGGGCTCCTGTGATAGGTATATCATATAACTAATTAGATGCTTGATTAGTTCAAATGCACATTCTGAGAACTTGGTGTGTATTTTTTTACAGATGATGTTGCGCCTGTACACGACCCACCTACACCAGTTGATCGCACAAGTCAACAGCCAACACAGGAAACAGGGTCTTCACAGGCTGGCACAAGAAGACTCATTCGAATAGTGTATATCGATAATCGACCGTAAGTATTTTGTTTTCAATTATTGCATATCTTTTAAATATTTTATATTGATATTTACTGTGTAACAATTCATGTGCAGCACGAGGTTTGAGCCACAAGAAGTAGTACGGGAGATTAGGAATTCACTTCTTCAACATCTACCAGGACCAGTTGCTCAATGGAAAGAGTACCCAAAGGAGGTATTAGACAGATTGTGGTCCTCATTAATGGTATACAGTTGTTCCTCATAGTTAATGTGTTTCATATTTAATTTATTTAAGCAATGTCTACTAACTTTCTGAAAATAGTTATAGGCTTCGAATCGCTTTGCAACTACGGTGGAAGAAAATGATGCAAGGAAGGTGTGGCAGAAGGTGGCTGCCAATCGATTTGCAGACATGCTGCACACTATGAAGACTGCAGCAAAAAAAGCATCTGGCGTAGTAGATGATCCATTACTGTGGAAGGGCCATGGTCCTATTACTATCAGGAGAGATTACTGGGATGAAATGTGCGATATGTGGGCGGGAGATGCATTTAAAAATCGCTCTGCGAAGGCTTCACAAAATCGATCGAAGATGCCCGAAGCCCATCTACACACAGGTGGATCTAAGACATTTGGGAGCCACCTAAAGAAAATGGTAACTCATCAATATATAATATTAATTTTATAAGTATAGTTGCAAATTTGTGTACTAAATCTTTTATCATTTAACTTCGCAGGAAGCAGAAAAAGGAGGCAGTGTACCATATAAGGATGTGTTTGTAGAAACACATAAACGGAAGACCACGGGAGTCTTCGTATCAGAGAAGGCGAGAACGACAACGGTATGTATTAATTCTATTAATAATCATTGCAATATATATGCAAGTCATCATAATGTTATCATTAATTATTAATGAATACTTTAAACATTATTTTGTAGGAGGCATATGAGCAACAAATGGTAGAGCGATATGGTGAAGACGCTACTCAGCATCCATCATTTGATCCTACAGCATGGGTGACTGCAGCAGGTGAACCCAAAAAAGGTCGCGTGTTCGGGTTTGGGAGTAATATGAACACTTCACCAGTTATTGGTTCTTCCAGTTACGGCTCACCAACTTCTTGCGCCGACATAAGCTCCAAGCAGTCGACTATTCTTTCTGGTGATGATGTACGCGAGATCATTAATGAATCACTGAATAACTACTTCCAATACACCGTCGCCCCCTTTCTCCGAAATGAGATCAAGGCCGCTGTTCAGGATAGGGGATCTTCGATTCCAGGTCCCTCTCAGGTATAATCACATATATAGTTTTTTTGACTATCTTAAAGCACATCTGAGCATGGTAGAATCACATATAAAGTTTTTCTAGATGCCTTAGAACACATATGAACATGCTATAATCACATATTCAATTTTTTTACTGCCTTAGCACACATATGAGCATGATAGAATCACATATATATATATTTAACTTTTTGTCTATCTTAGAGCACATATGAGCATGATAGAATCACATATAAAGTTTTTTTGATTGCATTAGAACACATAAGCATGCTATAATCACATATTCAGTTTTTTTACTGCCTAAGAACACATATGAGCATATTATAATCACATATTCTGTTTTTTGACTGCCTTAGCACACATATGAACATGCTATAATAACATATAGAGTTTTTTAACTGCCTTAGAACACATATGAACATGTTATATATCATTTATGATAGAATCACATATAAAATTTTTGGCTTTGCCTGCCTTAGAGCACATATGAGCATGCTATATTCACATATTCAATTTTTTTACTGCCTTAGCACACATACGAGCATGATCGAATCACATATATAGTTTTTTGCCTGCCTTAAAGCACATCTGAGCATGGTAGAATCACATATAGAGTTTTTTTATATGCCTTAGAACACATATGAACATGCTATAATCACATATTCAATTTTTTGACTGCCTTAGCACACATATGAGCATGATAGAATCACATATAGAGTTTTTTTATTGCCTTAGATCACACATGAGCACATGATAGAATCACATATAGTGTGTAATTTATTTTATTATATTTTGTTTATCAATACTGACTGTTCTTTTCTTGTGTAGGCTGCTAGCGATAATCAGGGTAGTGGAGCTGAAGGGACAGATAAAGACAATGAACAAGAAGACGCACAAAATCTTGGCGATGATTAGAGGACTGTGTTGAAGAAGTTCTATTTTTTTTATTTTTCCTAATTGTAATTGTTGAATTGTAAATAATTAAACTTCTTAGTTTTAAGGTGGAACGATTAATTATTATAGATACTTGTTATATGAATTTTTTTGTGTGGTTTGTTTTTTATTTACAGGAAATATAAATTGTACAGGAAATATAAATTGTACAGTTCTCCGTAATTAATTTTTAAATAAATTTTTTTTGATTTTTTTTTGTTTTTGCGACGGATTAGCGACGGATGATTCCGTCGCTATTCATATTAATCTAGCGACGGCTTAGCAACGGAATTAAATCCGTCGCCACGCCGTGGTCGCCGTTTAGTACCGGCGGATTGGCGACGGAATATAGCGCTCGTTATTCCGTCGCAATTAGCGACGGACTTGGCGACGGAATTATTCCGTCGCCAGTTAGCGTCGAAATATTCGCGACGTAAGCATACTGTCGCCGCGTTGTCGCTAATCCGTCGCTAACATGGTTAGCGACGGATTAGCGACGGATTAGCGACGGAAGGTGGTCGTCGCTAATCTACTGCTCTGTTGTAGTGCTAGCCCTTAATTTAGTTTACAGTGGTCATGTTAAGGCATCTTTTTTTATATCTTCAGCTACCTCAATGACTTGTGTTTGATGGACCAATCGTCTCACCAACTGGGATATAAAATCCTTTGAGAACCCCTGAGTCATCTTATTTTCAAGTCATGTTGAAAATTTGGACATGTTTTTGGGCCAAAACTAGAACAGATTATGGTCTAATACGTCGGATCTTGTTTGGGAATAAGTATCAACCAAATCCAGTCCAGTGGGCTTGGTTCTTTGACATATCTAGTTATATACCCTGATGGGCTTGGCTCAACTTCTAGGCCAAGATCTGAGCTTAAAATTTCCAAACAGGGCCCTGTCAAGCCCAATACTTCCTTGCAGAACATAAGACATGTACAGCATGAGTAGAAAACAAAAAAAAAAAGAGTTTATAGTGTTGAGTTCTAGCTTGATAACAAATTTAGTCATGTTGATATGCTCATTATTGAAATTTATTTCCCTCTTTTCTAAAATTAACACTAAACAAGTGAATATCATGGAAACAAGATGATTAATCTTTTTTTATTGAATAACAAAAAGATAATCAATCAACAGCCAGATGAAAGTATAAGTGGAAACGTAATTAATTGTTATTTTTTTACATGAAATAACAAATGAAGCTGCAACTGACAAAGATAAATGCATGCAATATTAATGGTGATGGCCATGATTCTTCTTCTCATGCTCAACCTTCTTCTTGGCTGCCTTCTTTTCATGGTGCTCAAGGAAAGCGAACCCGGCGCTTCCGACGACGGAGATAGTAGCAAAAATCTCCTCCTTTATCTTGTGTATGTGTGTGAGTGCTCTGGATCCTTCTTTGCTTTGTGCTTCTAATGCTACAAAAAATTTAACCATGATTGACAACAATAAGAATTAATCAGGAAAGAACCTTAAAACTGATCAAAGCATTTATTCACTCTTGATAAAGATCAATGATTTAATTGGGCATAATTTCTCTACTAAAACTAGAGCACTATTTGACACCATACTCACATTAGGGAAGACCTTGGTGAGGGAAAATAACTTTCCAATTTTTAAAACTAAGTTTTTCTTGGGAGAATTATTGATATGTAGAAATATAAATTATATATTAAAACATGAATAAAAGTATAAATAATATAAAAAATACCCAAATAAATATTTTACCATGTGAAAAAATGTGATATTTTCAAAATAGATGATATTTTGAGGTATTATATTGGCTTTTATTGTGATATTTTCAGAATAACGATATACGTTGGTGTAAAGTGTAAAATGGATGGCAAACATGCAAAGGAATCCAAATTTTGGGAAATGCATAGAGGCAATTGGACACATATTTAAAGCAATAATTGCCCCGTATGAATAGATCCTTGGGGATTTGCTATCTCACTTTAAGAAATACAACCAAGCCCATGCCTACTCATGCCTTGTCAGACCTTGTTTTTGCACTAATAAGATTGCCGATCGTGACACGGCGTACCGTGACCAACTTTTTAGGTGAAAAGTGCACAAAAGAAGACATACAGTATGGAGGAATAAGAATGTTTCAGGACATTTGGGATTTATAACCATGGTTTATATTAGGGGTGTCAACCTGTCGGGTTTTCCTCGACCCGACCCATACCAAACCCTATAGGGTCCGGGTATGGTGATAAATAAGAAGACCCGATTAAGCCCGGATCTGGATCTGAAGATCCGATTAATACATGGATCCGGGTATAGTTTGTGAAATTTTATACTAGACCCGGGCCTAAACTGAATTTCGATTACGACCCACAAATTTTCAATGTAAAAATGATAAAAAAATAGTATTTAGTGGGTATGCCCCGGGTCTGGTTCATGTAGTTCTTATAAGGTCTGGGTATGGTTTCTTTTATGATGGGTCTGATTAGACCCAGGTCTGGACCTGATACCATACCCGAAAATTGGAGCCAGGTCTGGTTCCACCTATGTCCGAATCAAACCCGACCCATTGACACCCCTAGTTTATATACACCCTAGAACAAATGACTAACTCGAAACTGTACACACACAAAAAAAAACTCAGCTGGTTCCGTGGTCAACGGTCCAAAAAAAATCAGCTACTTCCGTGGTCAATGGTCCAAATGCACTCAACTTGGCTGACATTAATGGCTAGCCTAACTTCCTTATAAGCATTTGACCCAAAAATGGACTTACCCGCTTGACAGCTTAATGAAGCAAAAACATGGTAAAAGAGAACCTTTGACTAGGTTAGTCAAGATACCAATTAGTTAAACCATCAAACCAACATTAAAGATGTTTAAAAAACAAAACTTGAAGTTCAAAGTCCAAAGTTCAGTTGATCGATCTTTATGGCCATTGGTGACTCCAGATAATATAAATCCCATGGGGGTTCTCCTCCATGATCAATATGGGACTAAAGAATTGCCATAGAGTAGGGAAAACTTAAGGTTGATGATTTGGGTTTGAAAATTAGCGACAGAACTGACCTGTCGCTACTTTCGTCGCTAATTTGTGATGGATTAGCGACAAACATGATCTATCGCGAGTCCGTCGCTAAATAAACACTTATTTGGGTTTGCGATAGAATATATTTTATCGCTAATTCCGTTTCTAAATTAGCAACGGAATATAATCCATCATAAAATATTAAAAATTCATCGTTGAATATTAGCGATGGATATTATCCATCGCTAATCCGTCGCAAAATTTAAAATAAAAGAGCCCCGAGGCATGTGCCTCATACACCTTGAGGCGCACGCCTCGAGGCAAAGCGCGTCTCAAGCCGAGGCATACACGCCTCAAATTTTTTAGTCAAATGACCAATGAAATGCTTGAAGAGGAGCTGTCAATTTCAGCAACATATCTGTAATTTACAACACATTCGTTGCACTAGAAGTAACTTGATTATCTGCTACAATTCAATATTCAGGACTTCATTGGACTGAGATTTACTCACACCATCCCTGATTGTCAACAAAATGAAATGTAATGAAGTTAGAAGTATAACTATTAACCATTACATTTTGCCTAATGATTAAAAAAGTAGCACAATTGCATCGAAAAATGATCATCTTCTCAGGCTTCCTTTGCTTGGCACTATGATAGAAGTCAATCAACAATTCTCTGCAAACAAACAAGCAATGAAACTGAATTCAGGAATACACTATAGTAACTCAGGAGGTTCAGGTAGTTTTGATTTTATCTGATCAAACATTTTTTCCACTCTGATTGCAGGTGGAGCATTCCGAAACTTAGGATACTCTTCGAATGTGGCGAATGGTGGTAAAATATTCTGATAATAAGAGTGTTAGTATTAATGAAACAAGCTATAACATAAAAATTAAAGACAAGATGAAAACAAGCTATAATATACATTTCCTGTGTTGTGCAGAATGTATAGTGAAACTTTGTCATCTAAACTAGCATACTTTAAAGTAAGGAAAACTAACAAGAAACCAATATAGAATACTGCATGTATGTTATGTACATGCATTTGGAAGTAGTGCATTCTCAAGGACGATCATCCTTTGATAGATTAAACCACCCAAAGAATAGTGCTTAAGAGGAATCTATAAACTAAAATAACGTCTACAAAAGCCACAGTATAAAGACAACTGCAGAAAAAAAAAGCTCAAAGAAAATTACCGAACATCCGGTGCCATAACATGCTCAATGGTGGTTGAAACCAGAACAGACAGCTGTCCAACAAAGACATCCTGAGTAGAACTAACGCTCACAAGTTGGTCCTTTGGAAAAATCAAATTTCGTAACCTAGGAATTGTCTTATAATTGACACTTCCTTCTTCAGTTTCTATCTTTCCATATGTGCAAGGGCCTGCTGAAAGGTCGATCACAACATATCTGCGTAGTGTATAAAACTTTCAATTTACAACATTCCAAAAACAAAAAAGACACGAAAAACCACATGTATTACAATTTACAATAGAAGAACAAGGGATATCATAGAAGTTATGAGTCCTAGAAAAATAAAGGACAAAGATGTTCAAAGTTCAAAGTTCAAACTTCAGCCCATGTTGTCAGTACCATGCATCCACACACTTGTAGCAGAATGTAATGGCTTTGAAAATAGAAATGGTTCATTAGCTGCAGAACATCCATGAAAAAGAAAATAGAAATGAAGCTTAAACCACCCACCATACCTACAATTGAATCATCTCAGATGTAACCATTTCAATGGGACAGATGACTCCTAAACTGCAAGCATCCATAAAATCTGCAACGAAGATTACTAACATTATACAAATTCCTCAAACACTGTAATTCCATTACTTATTGGGCAATCTACAATTAACTAAATCAAAATAAACAAGCAAAACCAAATGAGAAAAATTCATAACGATGATGCCTGCAATTTTAATAACAATAGAGAAAGAGAACCAAGAACACCTACAAAACACACAAGAAGAGCGACATAAAAATTATTCACGTTAGACATTTTCTATAATTCTAAACATTTCCAACATCCTGGAAAAGGATTCGTGTAATGCTAACACAACAAACAGTATCACGAAACAAGATGCTAAGCCTCGCCATTAAATGGTACAAAATCTTTGCAATACATTGTGCACAACCAACCGGTCGATCCCAAGAATTTGCAAAGCAAGGCGAACACACACACTTGATCCAACAAAGCTCCACCCGAAAAAGTGATGCGCCGATGAGGGAATATATGCAGTTTGCGCCAGTGCCGATGTCAAACCCCCAGATTCGATCTCGGGCCATCGACCTCGCTACGACATCCGACAACAGCAAATCTTCGATCCAGTGTATGTAATTCGATCAGTTGGACACCGTGGGACAGAGCTGTCCATCAGGAACCCACCTGCACAATAGAAGACTAAAGCCCTAAAAACTCTGGATCCCGTTTGAAGAAAATAAAAAGCGAAGAAAAAGAAAAGGTTCAGGTGTGGTTGTGGGGGCTTGGTTTACCATTGGATGCCGTGGTCGTGGTGGAGGAGAACCCTGGTGAGCTCCCTGTGTGGCACCCCAAACCCCGACTTTGGAAAAACTTAGAATTTTTTGTGATTTTTTTTTTGAAAGGGTTTAACTAGAAAACAACGAAAAGCAAGGTGCTAGAAAAACAACAAAACTGCGAGTCTGGGCGGCCACCACAGGTGAGTGCAACAAGTAAAAACAGTATAACCAAAGTGTAACCACAACGTAAAAAGGGCATACAGCCCAACAATTTAAATGTTTACAAAAATAAGAGTACAAAAAGTCCAAAATAAGGAATACAACTCAACAACACCCAAAACCCAAAAGGCACGGGATCTGCAAAACAAGTGTGGGTCGTCCGAGCCTCCACCGCATATCATCGCATCCACACTATACCTGTTCATCACCTACATCCCCATAAAATGGGGTCAGGCCTCTTGCGAGGTGGTGAAGAAACAACCACAAGCAGATACATACATACATATATATATATATATATATATATATATATATATATATATATATATATATATATCATATAAAAAAGGAAAGCAGAAACAGAACTGACAAGTGTAAGTGCCGTGTCAGGAAAGTGTAAGGTGAAAAGTACTAGTCAACTAACAAGTAACAAACTGGAGTAATAGTAGAACAAGTACTAAAAGCAGTAACCAACTGTAACAAGTGCTGAACAGTAAAGTCTACAGAACAAGTAAAGTAGCAACTACAGTAAGTCAGCTGTTTGGTTAGTCTTCAAGTTCTTCTGATTACTCATTTGGGTATGCGAAAGAAACCTCGCATTCTGTGAGACATGCACCCAACATCTGTTATTCAATTATAGTGTGGTAATCGGGGAAGCTACAGACCGAGTCAACCTCATGCGAGCAACACACAACTAGTAGAAAATACTCGCATAGGCAAGGATTGCTATCCATACTACTGCAGTAGTGAGGTCCTAAAAAGGCAACCTCGACCTCCCTGACTCTGAGTGACTGGAAGCCAAAGGACGCTACAACTCCTGTCAAAACACGTGTCGTAGTAATGACAAGTCACTCCGGGTTGTATCATCCACCCTCCCACTAGGTGAACCGTTTTGTGAATGGGGCGAAGCAGGTTTATCTTTCTTAGGCTCATGTTCATTCATACCTCTCAACGAGGAATTTGCCTCGTGGTCCCCGTGGGGTACGCAAAATGAGGACTTGGTCTGCCCATTCACGTGCTCAGCCTCACGCGGCCAACGAAGCACATCGCTCGTGAAAGCAGTCACAACACCATATTATTTATTTCATATTTAGGGTATATCACACACGAGTCCATTCACAACACAAGGGCCACTGTCCAAGGACTCCAACTGAGCTCACAACAAGTTATATTTGTTCATACCCTATGGTGTTCAATTTCATTCTTTTCATTCTTGAAGTAAGTGCACGAGGTGCGCTTACCAATGCCTCAAGCAATGTATCTCTTCAGGGTACGCACTACTCAGTAACCGTGTCAGGATGTGCTAAGTGCAAAGTGAAAGAGTATCACATGTTTCTATCTTTTGCACAAGTATAAACAACAGAGGCATTGCATATATTATTTTTGAGAGACAATTAAGTGTACAAGAAAATACACATTCACATGCATATGATATTTTATCAAAATTTCATTATATAAAGCATTGTCTCTAAAACATTACATTGGTACTATGCATGATCTTGCAATAATTTTCACAGTCAAGTTGTACTATTTTGCATACTTCAATGTTAAGATTGTGTTTAGCAATATTCACATACGTGGTTCAACACACTTACATGTTTATGGTGAAATCTAGGATATTCCTGTCTTATGGGAATAACATTAACTATTTCCACGGTATGGGTGCCGCGCCTGCGGACCCAAAACAAAGATATTTAAACAACACTTGTGTTTTTAATCGATGAAGTCCTTAAGTTCATGAATTTGCAAAAGTGTTCAACTGCATACTTTTCTAGTATGTCGAATGAAACTAAAGCGTAAGGGTTTTCCTTACGCAACACGACACACATACGTGTCGAAGGTGATTCTAAAATAACCCATCTAATGGGTATTACATTGGCATTACCACGATTCGGGGTGCCGCGACCGCGGACCCTAAACAACCCATTTGCCACAACGAACTAAGGACAACACTATGGAATTTTATATTTAGTTCAGAGTGTAACATCATTTAGAGAAAATGTCTGGACGGGACACAGGAGTGTCGCATGTCCATTCGGTCATACCGAAATGGTCGTTAAGTGTTTTAGTGACTATATACATATATATATATATACATACATCAACACTATCAACATACTCGATGAGACACATACATATATGTATACGTATATACATATTTACATTCACATTTAAATATATGTATATATACATCCCCATACAGGTATATATATAGGTATATATATATATGGAAACTTACTCGGATCCGGTGCATCCTAAGGCAAGAGTACGTATGCCAAAACCATAACCGAAACGCGAGGAGGATACGGGGCAAGGCAAAGGCTAACTTGAACTTAATAGGGTTCGGCTCGAAGTAGGTGCGAGCTGGTTGTTGATAAAACGTGTTGACAGCCACAATAGTGGCATTACGGGGCTGCAAGGATACCAATGGGAAGTTCACACACTTGCGGAAAAAGGGGGTTCCAACTCAACGATGGTTTGGTCCTCCGGACCAGACTGTCACACATACTAAAGGGGTTCTGGTCCGACACATGGTTCGGACCAGACTATCTCAAGGATTCGGTTGGGCTGGTTCCAGCCCCTAACAAGGTCAAACAACAGTCCTATCGAAAGGGGGTGCCAATCGGCAGGTCAAGGTGTCTGGTTCCTCGAACCAGACAGTTGCTAAGATAGATTAGGGTCTGAACTTTTCAGTTCAGACCCGAGCCCAAAGTGACTCAGTCGAAAGAGAGGCCCCGGGGGATGTCCAGCATTAATTGGCTGGCACCCGGCTCCAACTAGGTGGAGTCGCGGCTAGCACTAGGTGCTAGCTGGGCTGCCAAGGGTTCAGACCTGAACCTCGGTTCAGACCTACACCCACTAGGCGCTAATCAGAATGCTAAGGGTGCACAACACCCAAGGGGTGCGCACCCAGCCCCAATCAAAGAGAAAACGGGCTGGGCTAGGCTAGCGCACACCACCGGTCAAACAGGGTCGTGGTGCTGGTCCGAACCCCAGGTTCAGACCGGTACCCAGCCAAGCGAAGGCCCGAGAAAATGAAACCCAACTGAACCATCTAGGATTGTCACACCAAAAACATTTTTATAAAATATATAGTCCTTTTTTTTTTGGCTAGTGCTGGGCGCACGGGCCACCCGCATGGCGCCCAACTCCAGCTATGGCGCAAGTGGGTTGTCAAAAAGGGTCTGGTCCGCTGAACCAGAACGTGCCAACCCCCAACAGTATAGACCAGAGCCTAAGAGCTCGGTTCATGGACTTCCAAGAGGTGTTGGGCGCCTGCACAAGGTCGGCCCCAACCCCAAGCTGGTCCGGTTGGTCGCGTGTGCCAACCAAGTGAACCGACCAAAAAAAAAAAAGAAAGACAAAACAAAAAAAAAGAACTACAAGAAACAAGTATTAAGGGAGTGCTGGGTGTGGGCTGGACGAGCTCAGCTCAGTCCATCACACCCCAGCATGCTTCCCAAGACCCCGGGTGCACCGAAAACCCAACAACTAAAATGAGAGGTGCCACCGGAAGCACTTCAAGGTAGGATGAAAAAAAACAAAACAAGAAAAGGGCAACCCATATTGCTGTTATAAAGGAAATGACATGCATAAACTACAGCAACCCACAACGTAACTAAGAGAGATTTGAGAGTCAAAACATCGACAAGAAGAAAAATCTCAGTCAACTAATCTGCCTTGAGATTGCATGCATATGTGCTAAGGAAAACGAAAATGCATTTAGAAAAGAGAGGAAGGAAATCGATTACCCAACATGCAGCCATTAGGACAATGAAAACCAACATGAACACCCATAGAGAAAATACTTTTTCTAGAGTTAATCCACCTCTTTGAAGCATGCACACATTGAGTGCATTGCTTCATGGGTTTCATATATTCCGAAATCCTTGAATAAAAAAAAGAAATGTTGAAATTTCACCTTAGCAACTAGAAAAAGATGAAAGAGGATGATGTTGCAGCTCTCTACCCCAAGAGACACCCACGGCTGGAGGAAGGAGACAAGAGAGAAAGAGAGAAGGATTTTGGAAGAGAGAAGAGAGAGAGAGGGAGTTAGGAAAAATCGCCCACTAGAGAGGGGCCCAATTTTTTTTCAAGGGTTTTTATAAGGTACAAATTGAAAATGGACGACTATGATCATTCCCTCCAAGATAGAGGGCTGAGGAGCTCCACGCCCCCCCATAGCCTATGCATGTCAAGCTTTTAAAAAGTTTTAAAAAACTTTTCAAAAACACCATTTTGTAAAGCCATTGAAACTTCAACAAAATTACAAGGGGGCGCCCTTGGCTGCCACCCAACTAACCCAATCGATTTTGGGTATTTAAAAACTTTCAAAAGTATTTCAAAACTGCCATGGAGCGCCAGCCCCATGCTCTCCTTTTGGAAATGACGCCCTTCATGATGGAGCCTAGGCTTCATCATGAGGTTTTGGAAATGATTTATGGTTAATAGAGGCCTTCTTTTTAAAACCATGCAAGTTTATTTCAAAAATGCCACCCAGCTGGTCAACCATGGCCATGGACGTCCACTATAGGGCTCGTCCAAGGGGTTTGGATCCTCTAGTCGACCCGGATCCAAATCCAAAATCGCATATGGTACTAGTTCCAAAATAACGCTTATTTAAAGCATTAAAATATTAATTTAATTCCAACAAACCATTTAGTTATCTTCATAATCTTAATTAACATGAAATGCTCAATACCTCTTAAGAAAATTACCTTTCGTTTGCAAGAATTAAGCATTTTAAGATTCGGGTCCAAACTTGAAGCAAAACTCGTAATTCACATGCACTAACGAGGTTTTTTCGTCGTTCGGATCTCAAATTCGGAGTGAATCATCACAACCCTAATCCAAACTTGTCCTAGAAGTTCTGGAAGTCAATTCGTTCTAGATTTTCCGAAATTTCTCTTTTTACGCAAAATTACGCGATTTTACCCGATTCTCAAGATAAGCAAATTTTCAAGAATTGCTAAAACATAAAAATTCATCGATTTCAACATAATTAGGCAATATTACATCAATATTAAAATCGTGGATCTTACACCCTGGTGGCGTTGAAGTCGGTCCAGTCGATCCTGGGGTTACTGTTGTTGGGCGAGTAGAAGATGAAGGGCCGGAAGGAAGGGTAAAGAGACGCTAGCTGCCGGAAATCGGGGGGGGGGGGCGCTCAGAGTACTTGCTGCGTGGGTGTCCTCTTGGCGGGTCCACCCTTCTATGTTTGCTCGGCATCACCGGAGAGGGGATCTTTCGAACGCTCAGGCGTCTTTTCGACGACTCTCTTCTTCTTCTTCTCGTCCATTCTTTGCTTAACTAATCTATATATATATATATATATATATATATATATATATATATATATATATATATATATATATATATATAGAGAGAGAGAGAGAGAGAGAGAGAGAGAGAGAGAGAGAGAGAGAGAGAGAGAGAATTTCATACTCTCGATGGGCCAATTTGAATCAAAACTTAGCGATGGAATTTTTTATCCTAAAATCCATCGATAATTAGTGAGAGATTCATGACAGAAAAATTTTGCCGCTCATTCGTGGCGAAGTTGCGATAGAGTTTTGCGACAGAAAAATTTCGTCGCTAATTCAAATTTTGGCAATGACTAGTTTTCTCTAGCTAATCCATCGTAAATTTGCGATGGAAAAAATTCATCACAAATTTTCATCGCTAATTAACGTTTTTCTTGTAGTGGTTGTTAGTGAATGCGGCCGACGACAATGAGGGTGAGAGCCCCGTCGTGTCAACGCGGTGCTCGTCGATGACGGTGGGTCGGGAAAGGTGACGAGAGGGAGAGTGCTCGGGGGTCGGCGGCGACGGCACATGGCGGAGAGAGAGATGGAGTGAGGGAAGAAGGAGGAGGTGAAGGAGAGGGCGATGGACGACATGATGAAACATAAAGAAAAAAGAAAGGGACTTGCATTAGGGTTTTACGGAAAATTTAGCGACGGATTAGCGACAGAAAAATGTTGTCGCAAACGCCATCGCAAATTTGTGACTGAGAAGCGACAGAAAAATGGTGTTGCTCATCCGTTGCGAAGTTGTGATGGAGTGTGAGACGAAATTTTTCTATCCCTAATCCGTCACAAATTTGCGACGACGTTTGTGATGAAATTGTTTCGTCGCAAATTTCGTAACTAATTGCAATTTTAGGGACGGATAGTTTTCTCTCGCTAATCCATCACAACTTTGCAACATATTATTTTCGTCATAAATTTTTGGTTCTAAATAATGTTTTTCTTGTAGTGTGTGCTCACCCTTAACCAGATCACTGCCATGTTTCTCAGAGATGAGTAAGGGTGTCAACGGGTCGGGTTTGGTTCGGACTTTGATGAAATCAGACTTGGCTTTGATTTTTGGGTATGGTACTGGGTCCTGGGTCCTGATCACTCTTAACCCTAACGGAGCCCACCAGTGAAAGATACCTAAACAATTAGTGGGAGTCTAACAGCACCTTCTCCCAAGACCTGCTACTCTGGCGGGTATATAACAATACTAGTATTACTGTAATCTTCACAATTACTAATTCCAATGCTAACTTTTGATTGAAAATCTTGTAGAATGAGAAACATAAATCGAAGAAGGATTCAGAGCACACTCGTGAACACAAGATAAAGGAGGAGATTGCTGCTGCTGTGGCCGTTGGCAGTGGGTTGTTTGCTTTCCATGAGCACCATGAAAAGAAGGCAGGCAAGAAGAAGATTGAACAAGCCAAGTAGCATGGCAACTGCCATTGATTTCACTATTTACCTTATTGTTTGACCTGAACTAGTTAAAGTGATTCATGTACTTAGTTACCTGTATAATGTCCTTCAATGAGCTTATTTTATAGTCCTTGACCATATCTCCCCATTGACAGAACACGTACGTATCCCCTCTTTTATTTCAAAATTTTGCTACAGAAAATTGAGTAACTGCAAATTCTCAATATAGGTATAACTAAATCTGGTAAGGACAACTTGTGAATGTCACCAAGTTGAGGGAACCTTAAATAAGAAACTCACGGGTGGCGTCCCTTGCTGCAGGGTCGAGACTGGGTGTACTCCCTGGTGGATACAGGGGACCCCAAGGGTTTATCAACCGGAGGCCAGCCAACATACGATCGGTGATTTGGGGCGGGGGGGGGGGGGTAGGGGGCTATCATGGCTGGGATGCTTGTCCTTCGTATGGTTTTTCTGATCCGTACATTGATTTCTTTTTATGTTGTAGGGCTTGATCTCTCGTCACACGCCGCCAAATTGATGACTACAATTATTATCTACGTTAATGCAATATATTCTGTAATCTCAAAAAAGATTGGGTGGGTGGGTGGGGGGGGGGAGGTTTTCCTTTGGACTATATATATATATATATATATATATATATATATATATATAGATAGAGAGAGAGAGAGAGAGAGAGAGAGAGAGAGAGTAACTGAATTTGGATTAGTATTTAGACAAGCGAAGAGATAACTTTACTGCATCCAGTCTACTCCCCATAATTCTCTGATTTAAATTTGCATCTAAAATAAGCAAAGGAAATCATGTGTTTATCAAATTCAGATTTCTTTTATTAATTTTAATCAGATTCTGATTTGAAAGTCCTATACCAAACCTGATAGTTGTCTAATCTGATTTACAAGGGGCTCACTAGTTCAGCTTCACATTTTCTTTGTAGTTGAACATTCGACTCAATCATGCACCTCACTGATGCAGGTATTCATGAAGAGTGTTCCTGAAAAATCCCACAAATTCTTCTCTTTTATCTCATTTCTAATTTCTGATTCTGAACTGTTCAATGGGTGACCTCTCGTCATCCCATTCTCTGTTAAACTTGTGCTGAATTCTTTCACAGTAATAAAATTTTCCTTAAAAAGTATCAGTTAACATTCCTTTCTTATATTTGGAGGCAACACAAAGTTATCTTTTCTTTTTAAGGAATGACATATTTTATATAAAACTGCTAATGTTTCGACCTAAATGCTGATATTTTCAACATTCACGGCCTTTACTGGATGTTAACGATCCAACTAGTTTTGAAGAAACATGCTGATTCTATGTATTTGATTACCAGTAGCAAGAACAATATAAAATGCTATTTTTTTTGGATTATAATTTGAAGAAATAGCACACGGCACAAAGACCCGGTCGCGTCGGCTAAGCCTGCCATACCTACGGTGGTTGTGCTGGTGTAAAACTCCAAGGCTAGGACCCTTGCCCCAAGAGACTATGCTACGCGTTGGCTTGCGTAAAGAAAGGTGCTCATGGGAACCGAACCTTGACTGCCCATCCAGCAGCGAAGGCCCCATCTCACTACGCCAACCCTCCTTGGGATTATTTTTAAAAAAAAATGTTAACTTGGTCATTGGAATACTAAAAACGACTTTGTATGTGCAACATTTATAAATTTATTACAAATGACATTGATGGAGACAATTAACAAAAAAGCTACCATGTCATTCAGTGGCAAAAAAGTTGTGAGTTGATTAACATACAATAAAACCTTTGTATAGTAATCAGGGGTGTCAACAGGTCAGGTTTGGTTTCGGATCCAGGTGGAACCAAACTTGGACCAGATTTTTGGATATGATATCGGGTCCAGACCTGGGTCTAATCAGGTTTACTATAAGAAAAATAATACCCAGATCTGATAAGAACTGTATGACCCGGACCATACCTTGTCAAATAATATATATTTTATTATTTTTATATTAAAAAATTGCAGGTCTTAATCAAAACTCGGGTCGGGTTTGGGTCTGGTATAAAATTTCACAAACTTTACCCAGGTCCATGTATTAATCGGACCTTCGGGTCTGAACCCGGGTTTTAATTGGGTCTTCTTATTTGTCACCATACTCAGACCCGGTCCGGGTAAACCCGACCCGTTGACATCCCTAATAGTAATCAAACCCACCGAAAGGGCCGGCCCAACCCATAAGAAGGTAAATGATCTTGTACAAAGTTATGAACTTCTATATGATTAAATTCCTGCAGATGGGGGTTGCACTATCATAACCAAGGGGTCTCGGTTCAAATTTCACTACTGAAAATTTTTAATTTTCATTTTTTCATCTTTTTTAAAACTTGAACAATTTGATCAACAAGAGAAGGTATAAAAAAACTCGAAACCATGTGTAATATAATCTATAGCCAAATGAAAGTACAGACACAAGTGACTAAATAATTCACAGTTATTTTTTTTACATGAAATAACTAACTAAACGGCAAGAGAGAAAGACAAGGGCATGCAATATTAATGGTGATGGCCATAGTTCTTCTTCTCATGCTTAATCTTTTTCTTGGCTGCCTTATTTTCATGATGCTCATGGGAGGTGAATCCGGCACTGCCGATGGGGACAGTAGCAGCAATCTCCTGCTTTTATCTTGTGTTTATGTGCATGCTCTGGATCCTTCTTTACTTTGTGCTTCTCATGCTACAAATTTTTTTAATCAGAGCCAAATCATATATTTGGCAACCGTAGACAACAATCAGGAAACAAACTTAAAACTAGCTAATATAACTATTTGTTCACTCTAAACAAAGATCAATGTTTTAATTGGACATAAATTTTCTCTAAAAAACATGGACATAATTTCTCCACTAAAAGAACTAGACCATTGTTTAACACCATAGTCACAATTTTCACTGGTCTCGACCAGGAAAGTTTTCCCCAAAGTTTTAAAAGTTTTTGTTTTTCCAGGGAAAATATTGCTACTTATAAAAAATATGAAAGTATTTGCATAAAATATATTTAAATCTGAATAAAACTGTAAAACAAATATAAAAAAAATCAGAACAACTGTTTTTTTTTTTTACAAAAACACATTTCTTCTAAAGTAGATATTTTAAAATTAAAAATCACGTTTGTTTGGCAACATATTGGCTTCTGGGAATATCATGATAAAAGTCGTGATATTTTCAAAGTATCGGCGATCTCTGAGACTATGTGTACCACATGGTCTAGGAGTCCAGATTACTGCCCAATGCCAACTGCAACTGTAAGATTGACATATATATTCTATTTATCACTACACACTATTCAATTTACACTCAAGAATGTAATAAAACGCACCAAAGCATAGGCGCCAGCAGCGATAGTCCCAACTTCACCAAGAAATTGCAAGTGCTTGTGATGCTTCAGTTGTTCCTGTGGGCTCTTGTGATGCGTCTCGTACTCATGATGATGGAGGTTCTTTTCAGTAAACAAGATGATGGGGATTGAGATTAAATAGAACACAAATGGATGCTAAGGTTTCACATTTAAGAGATTAGCACAATCACTACTACAAGAAGGTGCCAAGAAGAACACTTTACGTGTGTCTGTGTGTGCGTGCGCGCTCCGTGTGCTCGAAAAAGCATTCTTTCTTATCATCAAAATTGTAAATGCGTGTATTCCTGACTTTTTGTCAAAGAATGTTTGCATATGTCCCCACCCATCTCTCACCATCCATGGAAGAAATGGACAGTTCAGATTAGACATTAATGCTTAGCGTTATCATCTTGAACCAGTAAGGGGACCTTGAGAAGAGACAAAAAATACGTGTTGAATAATTTTTTTATCATAACAAGGTGGGACCGTTCACTACACATCAATTTGGCGACACGTTATTGAATTAGGTTGGTTTGCTCCAACGACTCCTCTTACGTCCACATGCGTCATTGATCTTCCACGGAGCTTCCTACAACATAGAAAATTAATAATCTCAGATATGATCTTCCAGAAGCCTTAGCATGTAAGAAATCGAAAAGGGAAATTGGACACCTCTCTTCTTCATGATGTTTCTCTATAAATACTACATGAAGACACCCATTTACTATCATCTTCCTTCTCTTCTCTGCTTTCCTATCTCTAGTACCATCACAGCATTAGTTTTGCATTTTCGGGGTAGGTTTGCTCTTATCTTAGACACAGCAGAAACTACATTTTCCAGACACCATGCAGGCAGAAAAGCACAATCATCATCACCAGTTTCACAGGGAGAAGCCTGGCAAGACTCCTGAGGAGCAATTGAAGCATCACAAGCACATGAAACTTCTTGGTGAAGTTGGAACTGTTGCTGCTGGTGCCTATGCTTTGGTAAGTATATGCTATTTCTGAAAATCAATATATATATATATATATATATATATATATATATATATATATATATATATATATATATATATATGAGAGCTGATCAGGTAAAATAATGTTCTATGTAAAAAGAATCAATTAGTAAAAACAATAATAGTATTAGTATGAATATTATCTTCATAATTTACCAATTTTGTTGCTGACTTTTGGTTGGGACCCTTGCAGCACGAGAAGCACAAAGCAAAGAAGGATCCGGAGCACGCCCATGGACACAAGATAAAGGAGGAGATTGCTGCTGCTGTGGCCGTTGGTAGTGCTGGGTTTGTTTTTCATGAGCACCATGAAAAGAAGGAAGCCAAGAATAAGATTAAGCAAGCAAAGAAGCATGGCAATGGCCATTGATTTTGACTATTTAGCTTATTGTTTGACCTGAACTAGTTTATGTGATTCATGTACCTATACAGACTATGTGATCCACGTAATTATATGTATGATTTCTTTGATAGGCTTATTTAATAAAGAATATATGTTTGATATAATCTTTTACACCTACAATCTAGTTGGGATCTTATGATTCTAGTCGTTTTGACTCAATGTAACCTTGTACATGTATTAAAGATGGTTGAGTTCCTAGGGATCGACCCTTGAAATTAACACGTTTTTCAACAAAAAAAAACATGTTCTTTTGTATCGATAAATTTTAGTGTGTTCAACAAAAAAAGCTATACACAGGTTTTTTGCAATCCAAAAGCCAATCCCTACTACACGAAGCTTGTAGATCACATTTATGAGGTTAGATTTGGCAAAATATAAAAAAAAAAAAAATTTATAGGCAGCCTGGGGTTAGGAAGACCGCCACCAGTTATACAACTATACCATTGGGATTTGAACTTGCAACGTCCCAACACAAGGTGACGTGCATTCACTGCTCCTACCAGACCACTGGAGACCCCGTCGGTATGAAAAAATTGGGTTAAGTTATTTGCTAAGTCATTTGTACCTCCAAACATTACAACAAATGGGCAAAGTAGCGATGGATGCTGTCCAGTCGCATATTGCGACGGGGTTGTTCATTGCTACTGATCATCCCACCGCCCCGTAACGCATTGTGGCGAAACAAAGCTCCTGACTCCCTCACCCGTTGACGAAACAAAGATGAGACCACACAGAAGAACCCTCCCGTATTCATCTAGCATTTTTGTGCTATGCAGACTCACAATCGCTCTAGAATGTGGAAAAGCACAACTCATGTTACAAATCTAAGTATCGGGATTTTCTTGATAAGAGATATGTCCATAAGAATTTTGTTATTTCAAAAAATATACACATGCATCAGATTTTTAAATTTAAGATCTTGTATACAAACTAAAAACTAATATTTAAAAAATAAAAATGAAAACACGTTTGTGGTGTTTTGAAAAAAAAGTCTTAATGTGCATATTATGTGAGTGTTGCTGCATGGGGGCACTACCAACCATCTTGGCATTTCTTGATACGAGTGTGGTGTTCATGATCTTGAGAAATGTTGAGATGAATAGTAATAGTGCTCCTTGCATAAAAAGTGATCCCATCTTAAATATCAGCTATTGTTTTGTAAACTATGATCCACAAATGACCATGCATCGGTGGGAGGGAGGATCAGTTGCAATGTAATTGCTTTACTGCTATCTTTCAACAAAATCTACTCTTGCTGCAAAATTTCTTGTCAATATTTTTAAAATTACTCTAGACCGGACTCTTGTCATGGAATTGCATAGGTCCTGAATGTATTTTCATCAATTTAGATGAAATTATGGTACTTATTGGTAAGAGTTTTAATTTTTCCTTTATTTTTCATAAATTTCTCGGGTTGTCTTACAATACATATCCAAAAATCAGCCAAAATATTCATAAATCAGTTTTACTGTATTTTTCATGATAACATCTAGCAAATCTGGTTCTATAAGCAGGCCTGATTTCTAGTTCGTGTTACAAAAATTGTAACCCCTCAAACGATGGACTTTCTGGTCAAGCCCTATTTCCTAGGACTATGTGAAACAAAACCGATTTGCAAATAATCTACAATACTACATAATTTTTCCAAAACCGGTTTTGGTAAAATCTCAAAGCGAATCTTGTTTTCAATGAAATCGATATTTTTAAAATATATTAGCCTGATGCATGTCAAGTACATATATTTAAAACCTCTCTAACGCAAGGTCTATGGCTAATTCAACATGGATCACCATAGATCTTGATTTTGTATTTTCTACATACCTGAAATTTATTTTCGAGCACATACAATAGAGGTACCTACCTCGAATGTGAATTCCAATGGTTTGGATGTCTCCTCCTTTTGATGCAACCTTTGTTAGCAGCTCCAATGGTTGCTAGAACCTCCTCCAAGACTAGAAGAAGAAGAGAGGCTAAGAGAGAGAGAAAGAGAGAGAGAGGAATAAAAAGAGAGAGATAGGGTGGGATGCCCGCCCCCTTGAGGTCTCCCTTTTATTGGATTTTGGGACTTGCTAAGGCAAGTCCTTAATTCGGCTTACCTTAATATCCCAATACGCTAGGGAAAGAGAGTCGGTCGACCCCCCTTTCCTTGTTTCTTTTTTGTTTCCAAAAATCCAACACAAGTTGAAATTTCAAAGTTTTCAAATCTCTTTTTCTTTCTTTTTTTCTATTTTATTTGCGTTTGATTTTTTTTTTTTAGCATCCCAAGCCGGTAGAGACGTCCCATGTGGGTCCCTCATTGCCTTGGTTGCCTCTTGGCATCCATATTGGTTTCAAGGCTTCTCAAACCAAGCCTTTATTCTAATATGGAAAGTTTTGACTTTTCTCACCTATGCTTATTTACTTGATTTTTCAAAAGGGATTTGATTTTAGAAAACCCAAAATCCAACTAAGAGCTGTGGGCCGACCTAGGGGGATGTCTCACCCTCTTAGGCTAACTTGCTTCTTTAAATTAATTAATGTATTTATTAAATTTAAGAAATATCAAATTTCCAAATTTGATCTTGAATCCATATTAGGTCTTGGATTTCATACCAAATCCAATAAAATTTAAAACCTAATTCAGATCCAAATCAACATACTAAATCTAAATTTAAGTGAAATTAATTTCTAACTCAAATTTAATTTAAATTCTAACTCCGCCTGTGTAGTTATACACTGCCGGTCCCAAGCCCGGATAAAGGAGGAGGGTTGCGGTAGGCCTGTGACAGCCAGCATAAAAACTTTGTCATATCCTATGAAAATGAACCAATATGAGAATTTTGTTGGGGCGTTCCCTACTGAGCGACGTGCTGTACTCTCTAGGCCCGGAGGCAGTGATAAATGTGCAAGGGTTGCTAGGTCGTCGCCCAGAAGCGACGCGTCACACCGGCGCCCGGGTGTGGTGTCAAATAGGCAAGGGTTCCCTCACTTTGTTGGACGGGTGGGGGTAAAGAAGTTAGTCCAAGACCATAAAATTAGGTTAGCCACTTGGAACATAGGGTCTTTAACTGGTAAGTTGGTAGAGTTAGTAGATGTTATGTGTAGGAGAAAGATTGATATTTTATGTCTTCAAGAGACCAAATGGGTAGGTGAGAAAGCTAAAGTGATAGAACCTTGGGGATATAAGATTTGGTATACAGGAATAAATAGGAATAGGAATGGAGTAGGGATTGTTATGAGTCGTCGGTTTATAGATAATGTAGTTGAGGTCCGTAGGAAGGGTGATAGAATTTTACTTATTAAATTAGTATTAGGTACGGATATTATTAATATTATTAGTGTTTATGCACCTCAAGTAGGTTTAGATGATTCCATTAAGCATCAATTTTGGGAAGATTTAGATGGAGTAGTACAAGAGACATCTTATGGAGAAAAGCTTTTCATCGGCGGTGACCTTAATGGACATGTAGGCATTAGTAGGGATGGATTTGAGAATATCCATGGAGGCTATGGTATAGGAGAAAGAAATGAAAGTGGAGAAAGGATTTTAGATTTTTGTTTGTCCTATGATATGATCTTAGCAAACACCTGGTTTAGGAAGAGGGAGTCTCACCTAGTAACATTTAAAAGTGGGGTTAATACGAGTCAGATAGATTTTTTCCTACTTAGAAAGAGAGATAGGGGTTGTTGCATCGATTGTAAGGTTATACCAGGAGAAAGTGTAGCTACACAACATAGAGTCTTAATTTTAGATCTTAGAATTAGACAATGCCGCAAAAGGGATAGACATAGGATAGATCCTAGAATTAAGTGGTGGGCACTGAAAGGAGCTAAACAAGGAATGTTTGTAGAGCAGGTAGTTAAGGAAGTTGATTGGTGTCTCGAGGAGGATTCAGAATCAATGTGGAATAAGATAGCGGGTGGTATGAGAAAGGTAGCTAAGGAGGTATTGGGTGAGTCTAAAGGCGGTGCACCACTAGGTAAGGATACATCATGGTGGAATGAGGATGTCAAATTAGCTATTAAGGTTAAAAGAGAGTGTTATAGAAATCTAAGTAAGAGTCGTGATAATGAGAATTTGGAGAAGTATATGATAGCAAAGAAGGAAGCTAAAAAAGTTGTTCGAAACGCGAGGGCTAAGGTATATAAGGAGGTTTATGACAAGTTGGATACCAAAGAAGGCGAGAAGGATATTTATAGGCTTGCAAAGATGAGAGATAGGAAATCGAAGGATTTGGGTATGGTTAGATGTATCAAAGATGAAACGCAAAGGGTTTTAGTCAAAGATGAGGAGATTAAGGAGAGATTGAAAGATTATTTTGATAAGCTATTTAATGATAGTCATGCTCAAGATCTTGGAGACTTCTCCATTCCTTTTCATGAGATAAATCGTGACTTCATGCGCAAGATTCAAAAGAAAGAAATTGCAGAGGCTTTGAAGAAAATGAAATCAAGAAGGGCAGTTGGCCCAGATGGTATACCTATCGAGGCTTGGAAATGCTTGGGAGAGAAAGGTTTAGAATGGTTGACAAATCTTTTTAACTTGATTTGGTGAACAAATAAGATGCCTAATGAGTGGAGGAAGAGTACTTTGGTGCCTTTATATAAGAATAAGGGTGATATACAAGATTGCACAAACTATCGTGGTATAAAACTCATGAGTCATACTATGAAACTTTGGGAGAGGGTGATTGAGTCTAGGTTGAGGAAGGTTGTCATGATATCGGAGAATCAATTTGGTTTTATGCCTGGAAGATCAACTATGGAAGCTATACATCTTCTTAGACAACTTATTGAAAGATATAGAGAGAGGAACAAAGATTTGCATATGGTTTTTATTGATTTAGAGAAGGCATACGATAGAGTACCTAGGGACGTTCTCTGGTGGACAATGATGAAGAAAGGTGTTTCTCTCAAGTACATTAGTATAATTAAAGATATGTATGAAGGAGTAGTAACCAATGTCCGCACTTGTGGAGGGGTGTCAACCAATTTTCCGATAACGGTTGGGTTACATCAAGGATCTGCTTTAAGCCCTTTCCTATTTGCGATAGTGATGGATGAGCTTACGAGATCAATTCAAGAAAATGTACCGTGGTGTATGTTGTTTGCTGATGATATTGTTTTGATTGATGAGTCTAGAGCTGGGGTTAATGCTAAGTTAGAATTATGGAGACAGACATTGGAAGCTAGAGGTTTTAAGTTGAGTAAGAGTAAGACTGAATATATGGAATGTCGGTTTAGTAAGCAACGAAGTAGTGATGGGAGTGTAGTGAAGCTTGGTGAGCAAGATATACCGGTGAATGATTATTTCAAATATTTGGGATCCATCATTCAAAAGTATGGAGAAATTGATGGAGATGTAAATCATAGGATAAAGGTTGGGTGGATGAAATGGAAAAGTGCTACTGGAGTGTTGTGCGATCGTAGAATGCCATTGCGGTTGAAGGGAAAGTTTTATAGGACGACTATTAGACCCGCTTTACTATATGGTACGGAATGTTGGGCTGCCAAGAGACATCATATTCAAAAAATGAGTGTAGCTGAGATGCGGATGCTTAGATGGATGTGTGGAAATACAATAAAAGATAAGATTCGGAACGAAGAGATACGTAAGAAGGTAGGTGTTGCACCCATTGAAAATAAGATGCGAGAGAATCGTTTACGGTGGTTTGGACATATTCGGCGAAGGCCTAATGATGCTCCAGTTAGAAGGTTGGAGAAATGGGAAAATATATTAGTTAAAAGAGGTCGGGGTAGGCCTAGGAAGACTTGGATGGAGATGATAGGAAAGGATATGAATGCTTTGAACCTCACCGAGGACATGGCGTTGGATAGAAATGATTGGAGGAAAAGGATTCATGTGGAAGACCCTAAATGAATTTCTTTTTTGGTTCATATCGCTGACCCCAATTGTTTTGGGATGAAGGCGTAGTTGTTGTTGTTGTTGTTGTTGTTGTTGTTCTATTTAAATTCTAATTTACACTATTTTAACCCCGAATTAAATTCGAATTTCATTTTAATTTTGGATAAAATTATAATTCTCTTGAAATTACATTTAGAATAAATGTATCACATAAATTCTAGTTCACATGCATATTTAAATAAATAATAGCCAAATTTAAGATAATAAATCAATTTTATTTATTTAAATAATTACCAAGAATTTTGTAGGTATTACATCTTTATTGGAGGAATAGTGAACTAGGCATGAAATTAGATGGAAGCAAAGGGTAAGAATTAATTGGCTAAGGGATGGTAATCACAACACAAGGTACTTTCAATCTTTCGCCTCCAAACGTAGAAGAGTCAATCATATATCTTATGTTATGCATGAAATTTCTCAAATTCAAGGTAATGAAATTCTTGCCCTCTTTTCATTTTTATTTGAATAAAGATACACTTGCAATGCCAAGACGTTGATTTGAGGAACTTGAATTTAAAAATTTTGAGTTATATTCAAAGGGCCTCTCTTTCAAGGCCATTCACGCTTGAAGAAATTAAAGCAGTTGTGTGGTCCATGCCCACCAGTAAGGCATCAGGTCCAGCTTGGATCCCTATTGAGTTTTTCAAGTGTTTTTGGAAAGATTGTCATACAGACCTTTGTAGCCTAATGAACAAATTATATTCTAATGTCTCCCTTCCCAGGGTTCTTGGAAGGTCTTTGACTGTTCTCATCCTAAAAGATGAATCTATAATCACTATTGATAGTTTTCGCCCTATTGCACTTAGTGGCTCAATTTATAAGATGATTTCAAAAGTATTGGCTTCAAGGTTGCAGTTGGTGTTGGATCATATTATTTCTCTTAATCAACATGTTTTCATTAAAGCGAGAAGGTTACATGAGGGTTTTTTTGTAGCACATGAAGCGGCTCATTGTAAACACCCCAAATTTTCACTCTTATCCAGTGCTTACATTTCATGTGTCATTGCAAGCATTCAGCATGCCATTTCATTGCATTGCATGACATTGCATCTCATTTTCGAGATCCAACACTCTTGTTTTCAAAATATTTAATCCATATTTGAGTTTTAAAACTTTTCTTTCAAAATCAATTTTAAAACCTGGGTTTTTAATCAACATTCTGTCATTTGCCAACCCTCAGGACCTTATATTTTGAAATGTTTTTCTCAAAAAATGATCTAGATTCCTTTTAAACTCAATTTTTTAACCGATTTCAATTCTCAGATGAGACCCATTTAGGTGGTGTCGCTTCTAGATGCCTTCATTTATCAAATTTCTCAAAAATTTTAGAGTCCTAGTTGGATCAAGACTCTATCTTTTTATCTTTTTAAAACATTTTCAAAACTCCATTTTGATTTTAAACCGGTTAGGGTCATATCCTTTGAACATTTCCTCCATTTTGGCCAAAATCTTAGAGTCCTAGCACTACAAGAAAATTGTTAATTAGCGACGGTTTTTTTCCGTCGCAAATTAGTGACAAATTAGCTAGAGAAAACTTTCTTCATGAATCTATCACTAATTAGCGACAGATTAGCGATGAAAGTTGTTTCATCGCTAATCCGGCGCTAATTAGCGATAGATTAACGACAACAATTTTTCGTCGCTAATTCTCAATACAAGAAAACCATTTTAGCGAGGGAATTTTTCCGTCGCTAATCCATCGCTAATTAGCGACAAAAAAACTCCCTCGCTAAATCCCTCGCTAATTTTCGATTTAAACCGAGCGCGAAATTTTCCCTCTCTCCTCGTTCGAAATTTAAATCGACCGCGCATGATTTAAACCGCTCTCTCCCTGTCGAAGAGCGCGCTGGAGAGCATGACAGCGATGAGGCAGTTTCACGAAGGACGGCGACGCCGGCGGACGACGACGACAAAGGACAGCGGCATCGGAGGATGACGACGCCGGAGGACGACGATGATGGAGGACGACGACGACGGAGGACGGCGACGATGGAGGACGGCGACGACTTCGGAGGACGCAGTTTCATGGAGGACGTCGACGCCGGAGGACGGCGATGACTTCAGAGGACGCAGTTTCACGGAGGACGACGACACCAGAGGACGGCGACGACGCCGGAGGACGGCGACGATGGAGGACGACGACGACTTCGGAGGACGTCGTTTCACGGTGGATGGCGACGAGGTTGAGCGATTGTTGGAGGACGGCGATGCCGGTTCACGGAGGACGGCGATGCCGGAGAGCACCGGTTCACGGAGGACGATACAAGTCTGTGCAATGCCTGTCGGGTGTGGTATAAGTCTGGCTTATTGCTGCCGGAATACCGCCCGACAGAGATCAATTTTTTTTTTTTTTTTTTTAAAAATTTAGTGACAGATTAGCGATGGATAATGTTCGTCGCTAATTTGTCGCAAATTTGCGACGGAATTAACGACAGATAAGTTTTTCGCCAATTGGCAAGCAAAAATTCGCGATGGCCTCTATCCATCGCTAATTTGTCGCTAAACTGTTTAGCAACGGATTAGCGACGAATTTAGGTCGTCGCTAATCCACAAGTTTCTTGTAGTGTAGTTGGATCAGGACTCTTTTTTCAAAGTCCCAGTTGGATCAGAACTTTACTTTTTACTATCTTTTTTACCTGTTTTGGAAAAATACCTTTCAAAACCATTCATTTTGGCCAAAATCTCAGAGTCCTAGTTGGATTAGGACTCTTCTTCAAAAATCCTAGTCGGATTAGGACTCTTCTTCAGAGTTTCAGTCGGATTAGGACTCTGTCTTTTGTCACTATTTTTACTTGTTTTTAACCAAATCTTTCAAAATGAGTCAAAACTCAGAGTTTTAGTCAAAACAAAACTTTGTTCAGAGATTCCTAGTTGGATCAGGACTCTGATTCTGATTTTAATTTTGAGAAAATCTTTCAAAATTCTTTCCATCTATCAAAATTGTTACACTTTTATCAAAGAATTTCAAAATTCTAAGGTTTTATCCCAGAGTCCTGATCAAATCAGGACTCTACCCCAGAGTCTTGATCGAATCATAACTCTATCCAAAATTGGTTTTCATACTTTATTTTCACTGGTTTTCAAAAGCTTTGCTTAAATTTCATTATTTACTTATCAGAAAACCAAAAATTTTTAGAGTTCTGATCGGATCGGGACTTTTTCTCAGAGTCCTAATCAGATCAGGACTCTGAACCAAAACTTCAGTATTATTCTGTTTTAACTATTTTTCAAACTTCTCTCATTTGTTTTCTCAGAAAATCTAAGCATCTGAGAGTCCTAGTTCAATTAGGACTCTGTCCCCAGAGTCTCAGTTGAATCAGAACTCTGGTTTATTTCAATATTTGTTATTATTTTCACTACTTTCACAAGTTCTTTCATCTATTTTTCAGAGAAATACCAAAAAAATCTAAAGTTTCAGTTCGATCAGGACTCTGTCCCGGAGTCCTAGTCCAGTCAGGAGTATGTTTTGAAGTCCGTTTTTACTGCCATTTTTCGTTTCTTTCTATTTGGTTTCAAAAATTAGGTCATTTTACAGAGTCCAGTTAATCCAGGTTTCTATTTTAGAGTTCTGATTGAGTTAGGAGTCTAACCCTGATTGTATTTTCTGACTTATTTTACCATTTCTGAGAAAATCTTTCAAAAACTTCTTCATTTGGCTTTTAAAATCCTAAAATCTTAGAGTCCTAAAAATTCAGAACTCTAGCCCGGAGTTCCAGTTCGATTAGGACTCTATTTCCATGTCTTTGAATCTCATTTATTGATTTTAACCCCTTTTCAAAGCTATTTTTAGTCTTTATTTCAAATTTTCAAAACTTCAATGTGAGCCCCCCTCAGTTGGCGCCATATCCAGAGGAGTTCTGACTCAGTCAAGACTCTTTACCATTTTAAACCTTTCAATCTCAAAGTCTACTTTTGAATCTCTTTTGAAAAAGATCTCATTTTCAAGTTTTAAAATCGTTTTTGAAAATTCAAGTGGGGCCCACTCAGGGTGACGCCACATTTGAAGAAGTCAAGGTTAGACTAGGGTTAGTCAATGTCCTAGTTAGGTTAGGGGTTTAGAGGAGTCAAAATCAATTTTGAAAATCCATTTTATTTAAGTTTTAAACCATTGGTTTTTAAAGGTTTTAAATTCAAGTTTTAAAAACCAAATGTGGGTCCATACTAGGTGGTGCCACATTTGGACTTTCTAGGGTTTAATTAGGGATTAATTAGAGTCCATTTAGGTTAGAATTCTTCAAAAAAATCCTCCTCTTCATGTGGTTTATAAAAAATAAGTAAAAAGAGTCCAAAAAATCAAAACTCTTCCTAAACAAATCCAAAAAAAACAACTATAAATAGGGGACCTAAAGGGGGTTAAAAGGAGCTCTTTTCTCTCTCAAATTTTCGTGGTTTTTCTCTCCTCTCCAGCACCTCCACCTTCCTCCATTGCATCTGCAGCCCCAAGGTGAATTATTTAATATTATTTTATTATTTTTTATTAGTTTTTTATGATTTTATATTAGATTTCACCATTGGCACCTCCTCTTTCATGGATTAAACCATGAATTCAACCTCAAGAACCTCAAGTTCAATTCAAGAAGATGATCTAACCCTATTCCATGCTGTTTTTCATGATTCTAATCCCTTAGAATCATTTATTGCATTGTTTTTTATATTTTTAACCAAGAAAACATGAGATTTATCCGATTAAATGGATTAAATCAATGATTTCAAGGGTAAAAGCAATTCCAGTTGTGGATTCCCTGTGTTTTATTTATTTTTTTACTTATTCATGTTTATTACATGTATTCCAGCATAGAAATTAATTTTGTTTTACTATTTAAGTATTTTTTTTTATTGTTTTCATTGATTAAAGCATGTTTTATTGAGTTTTATTAAATTTTTGTGTGTTTTAAGCTTAGATCAGTAAAGAGCATGTTAGTTCGTATTGAAGTACTCACTATAAATTTTTGATTTTTTTATATGTGAAACACGGATATGTCAGTGAACTACTGTAAAAAATTCAGATGTTTTGGGATTTGGGAACTCTGTTAATAAAATAAAAAGTCAAATCGGGATTTCTGTTGATTAAAATCGTTGTTTAATTTCAAGCCTAACTTGCAGATGTGTTATTTCTCTCATCCAATATCCGATTCTACATCCGTAAAGTTCAGTGGCTTTATGTTGATGTGAAATATTTACTATGAAATTTTGATAATTTTTTGTCTCTGTGCGGTATTCTTCCTCTGTCAGAGAGTCGGATTTTAAATTTAAAACTCGTTAGGGTTTACCAAAACCCTAATCAGACTTGTGATGATCATAGATCTCAAACTATAGATCCGATTCAGGATCTGTCTGTAAAAAAGGAAGTTTATTATTTTTCTGTCTACTACTCACTGCTGAAATTTCAGGAATTTTTGATGAAGTCTTCTATTTGTTTCTGTATTTTCAATCAGAAGTATCTGTTTTAAACAATGTTAGATTCGTTATATTTTAGTCCAGATTGCCGGAAGGGTTTCTCCCTCATCGAAGATGCTTTTTCCGATCTGTAAAAAGGGAAATTTCTGTTTTTTGTCTAGTTTACCTCTGTAAAATTTCAGACTGGATCTGAATTGAGACCCAAGACCCAGTCTGGTTCAGACTCAGACCAGGTCGGTGTGTCTGAGTCAATCCTAACTGGTTTAGTTCTGAATCGATTCAAACTGACCCAATTCGAGCTTAACCAGTTTGGTCCAAACTGGTATAATTCTGAACTGATTCGAGTTGAACTGGTTTATCATGAGTTGACTCAATCAGAACCAGTTCTAGCCAAAAAAAATTTCTTTCACTCGCCTGACACAGACTGAGCCAACCCACTTTGACCTTTTTTTTTATTTTTATACCATCTGATTCAATCTGGGTGTGACCCAGACGGACCTGACCTTTTTTTTTAAAGGAAGCAAAAGCGGAATGGGCTCTGCCCCTTTTGTCTATTCAGTTGCAGAGGGGGCTGGCATCTGAGTTGACCCTCTCCCCTTTGCTCTACGACAGAGGGGTCGGCCGGTCGGCTGGCCCTCTCTCTCTCACTCTCCCCCCCTCTCTCTTTGAGTGCCATTTTTTTTTTGTTGTTTCTCTGCAGCTCATCGGCAGCCATGGCTGCCGGCCCTCAAACAACCAGAAAAGGGAAGAAGAAGAAGAAGAAGGTGGCAGGAGGTCATTGGTCTAGAAGAAGAGTTTAAGAAAGTGTTCCTTTGACCTCTTGAGAACTTGTCTCTAGTCTTCGGGAGGCAAGAGGTTTAGGCATTCAAGAATTAAGGTGATGGAACAAGGCACTCTAATTCAAATGACCTTGGTTTTGTTTATTGATCACAAACAATCATTAAAATCAATGCCATACCTTTGCTTGTAACCTTTTACCACTAGCCGAGCTTTGCATTTTTCAACTTCTTCATTTGAGTTGAACTTTGTTTTATATACCCACTTGACGCCAATAGATTTGTGTACTCTTGGGAGCTCAGTCAACTCTCAAGTATGATTTCTTTCAATGGAGTTCATTTCTTCATTCATAGCAATTCTTCACTTTTCTTCTTGAGATGCTTCTTCATAAGTAATTGGATCGGTGTCCGCAAATAAAGCAAAATTCACCAAATCTTTTTCAAGATTTTTTCTTGTTGTTTCATAAATTTTTTGAAGACTTCTTGTCTTCATAGGAGGAGATTCAAAACTCCTTGAAGATGAGGAAGACGATGATAAATGTGCAGATGGAGAGGAGAGTGAAGTATCTCCTTCGCCTCTATCACCATTAGGTTCATGACTCTCCTCCTTATTGATGAAATGTGAATTTTTATTTTCATTCTCCCCATCCCAATTCCAAGATTCTTCTTCATTGAATTTTACATCTCTGCTTATGATAATTTTCTTGGTGATTGGATTGTAAAGCTTATAATCCTTTGAGCATTCACTGTACCCAACAAGGATACATTTTTCAGATTTATCTTCAAGCTTGCTCCTCCATTCATCGGGAATATAAGAATAGCATATGCTGCCAAATACTTTCAAATAAGCAACACATGGTTTTTGCCCACTCCAAGCTTCTTGAGGAGTTAGGTCTTGAACACTTTTAGTGGGGGCACGATTAAGAAGATAGATAACACATGCCACTGATTCAACTCAGAATATGTTAGGCATACCTTTAGATTTTAACATACTTCTTGCCATCTTCATGATCGTGCGATTCTTCCTTTCTGCAATGCCGTTTTGTTGAGGTGTGTACTGAGTAGTCAACTGATGACGGATACCCTTCTTTTTTAAGAATTCCTCAAACTCATTGGACATATATTCAGCCCCATGATCAGTAGACAAGGTTTTAATAGAAAGATCACTTTGCTTTTCAACAATGTCATAAATTGCTTAAAATATTTGAACACCTCAGATTTTTCTTTTAGAAAATAAACCCATGTCTTCCGACTGAAGTCATCAATGAATGTTAAAAAGTAACGATTACCTCCAATAGATGTGGTGCACATAGGGCACCATAGATCAAAATGAACCAACTCAAGTGGTTTTGATGCTCGCCAAGATTTGCCACCAGGAAAAGAGTCTCTGTGATGTTTTCCAAGAACACAACCTTCACAAATTTTGTCTTGCTGATGAATGTTAGGCATGCCTTTGACCATATATTTTTTGCACATGAGAGATAAAGAACTGAAATTCAAATGCCCATATCGAAGATGCCATAACCATGATGGATCTTTAATAATAGTATTGAAGCAAGGAAGAACAAAACTTTGAAATATAAATAGAAACATTTTGTTTTGAGTCATTTTCACCTCGGCTATGAGAGTATTCTTCTTGTCCTTGATTTCACATATTTCTCCTTTGAAATGAAGATCATATCTTTTTAGAATAAGTTGCCCAACACTTAAAAGATTGTGTTTGAGGCCTGTAACATAGAAAACATCGGTGATGTGCTTACTGCCATGGTTAGTTTTAACAAGAATATCACCACGTCCCTTGACAACAAGCCTATTATCATCACCTGTTCTAACTTCAGTTTGAACCATTTTATTTAAGTCTATAAATATTTTTTTGTTTTCAGTCATGTGGTTACTACAACCACTATCAATATACCATACTTCATCATGTATTTCTTCTTTGGTATCACAAGCAAAAAAGAGAATATCATCATCAAGAATTTTATTTTTCTCATGCATGAAAGTTACCTCCTTTTGGTTTTCTTCTGCCAATCTCTTTCTACAAAACTTTATGGTGTGACCATACTTCTGACAATGAAAGCATTGAACTTGTGAGAGGGAGCGACCACGACCTCTATCTCAACCTCTTCCTCGCATAGAATAAGATGAATCACAATCATCTTCTTTCGTCTCTTGATTTCTACCACCTCCATATCCTCTTCCTCTTCGTCCTCGAGCACCACCACAAATAGAGAGTTGTGTCTGAAAAGCTTGCTCGATTGGAGGAGAATCAAATTGCTTTATACAAAGTTCATGGGATTGAAGTGATCATATTAAACTATCAATAGACAAGGTGGATAAGTCTCTGGATTCTTCTATAGCAACAACAATATGTTCAAACTTGCGAGTTAAGCTTCAAAATATCTTTTCAACAACTCTTTGATCTTCAAGTTTTTCACCATTTACTCGCATTTGATTAACAATGGAGAAGACTCGATTAAAAAATACTTCAATAGTTTCAGATTCTTTCATTTTTAAAGAATCAAATTCACTTCTAAGAGTTTGGAGTCTCATCATTTTTACCTTGTCTTCTCTTTTATATGTTGTATAGAGAGTATCCCATGCTTCCTTTGCCGATTTCTCCGTAGATATCCTTTCAAAAATGCCTTTATCAATAGCTTGATAAATATAGAACAATGCCTTATTGTTCTTCTTCCGGTTTTCCTTCAACTTAGTTTGTTGTCATGGAGTGATGCCCTCCACATTGTCCATCACATCGAAGCCACTTTCAACAATGTCTCATAAATCTTGAGAACCAAAGAACGACTTCATTTGAATACTCTACTTGTTATAATTTTTTCCAGCAAAGCAAGGAACTTGTGGTTGCACCATATTGTTAGAAGTCATCCTAGCTCTGATACCACTATGTTGGAGATAAAATAACAAACTAGAGAAGAAGATTATTCTCTAGAATGAAAAACACACAGAAATGGTGTTAGAGAAGAAGAAGGCTATAAAAGGCTTCAAAACATTCCAATGACTTGTCAAAATGATGATACATGGCTGCTATATATATAGCATTCAAGTCCAACCAAAATTTAATTACATAGTAAATTTCTACCATAGAAAAACTAAAAAGCTATTACATTTTCAAGGAGAAGAAATAAATGGGAGAGGAACCCAAAGAGTTTGCATAGAAAAACTGCAGATAGCCTTAATGTAAAACGAATTCTCAAAATGAGGAAGGAATACGAAGAGTCTAGCTTACAATTCCAACAAGCCTTAATGTAAAATGAGTTTCCAAAAAATGAGGGAGGAATACAAAGAGACTAACTTATAATTCCAACAAAATCTATCTCCATTTACTGCACGTGAATGGATGTGCCTAATTTATGAGTGGGAGTTCATTAAAACCCACTCATTGATTTTGCCCCACTTTGGCCTCATTCTTCTAATGGTGAATTTTCAGTTTGCGCTTGCCTTGGCCCTCCCTTGGCTCAATGGTTACCGGAAAAAACTCTTTGGGATCATGCCTTTCTTATTCATGATTCTTTCAGTGATTGGTTACTTTTGCAAGATTGCCTTCTAAGGGACCAAGTAATGAAGAAACAAGGTTTCAGTTTTTCTAGTAAATGTGTGTAAGGCAAATCTAAAGAGGAATCCACCATCCATCTTTTCTGAGAATGCAAGTTTTCCATGGAATGCTTCAGTTTGGCGGTGAATAGCTTTTGGTGTGATGTGCAGAATCTTAAGGATGTTCTTATTGCAAGTTTTATCCAAAGAAAAAGTAAATTTCTGTTGTTCACTTGGAGATGCTTCTTCCTGATCATATGGCGCTTGCTATGGCTACAAAGGAACAAAAGGTGTCATGAGAACATGGAGACTTCTGCAAGGGTGTTGGCACAACCAGCCTTGGGTGAGCTCCATCAAAGAATCATGTTCAAATGGATATATTTGTAAGAACACTTTCCGCTTCATTTCTGAATTACAATTGTATATTCGAAGAGTGAATTCCTGTCATTCCTCATGTAAATTGCCTTCACGAATAATATAATAAAAAATAAATTTCTTTTAAAACTATATTAATAGTGATGGCCATGATTCCTCTGCTCATGCTCAATCTTCTTCTTGGCTGCCTTCTTTTCATGGTGATCATGGAAGGGAAACCCGGCACCGTCGATGGTCACACTGGCAGCAATCTCCTCCTTTATCTTGTGTTTATGTACATGATCTGGATCCTTCTTTGCTTTGTGTTTCTCATGCTAAAAAATATTTAACCATGGTGGGGTCTTGTGATGCTTCTCCTTCTCAGGATGATGGTGGTTCTTTTCAGTAAACATGGTGGCCATTTTGGTTGTATACATGTCAACACAAAAACTAAGAAACCAGAAAGTCTGGTACTGTGTATGATATGACAAGGGGAAGGTTTTGAGCTTTTGGTGCTGAGAAGATAGTATGGGGATTGAGATTAAATAGAACACAAATGGATGATTGGTTTTGCTTTCGTGCTAAGGTTTCACATTTAAGAGATTAGCACAATCACTACTACAAGAAGGTGCCAAGAAGACCACTTTGCGTGTGTGTGTGTGTGTGTGCGCACTCCGTGTGCTCCTACCCAACAATTGTAAAGCATTCCTTCTTATTGTCAAAATTGTAAATGCGTGTATTCCTGACTTTTTATGAAAGACTGTATGCATATGTCCCTATTCATCTATCACCATCCATTGAAGAAATGGACGGTTCAGATTGGACATTAATGCTTAGCGTTATTATCTTCAACCAGTATGGGACCCTGTGAAGAGACAAGAAATACGTGTTGGATAATTATTTTTATCATAACAAGGTGGGACCGATCATTACACATCAATTTGGCGATACGTGAGTGGATTAGGTTGGTTTGCTCCAACGACTCCTCTTACGTCCATACGCGTCATTGATCTTCCACGGAGCTTCTTACAACACAGAAAGTTAATAATCTCAGATATGATCTTCCAGAAGCCTTAGCATGTAAGAAATCGAAAAGGGAAATTGGACACCTCTCTTCTTCATGATGTTTCTCTATAAATACTACATGAAGACACCCATTTACGATCATCTCCAGCACTGCACTGCATCCTTCCCTTCTCTTCTCTGCTTTCCGATCTCTAGTACCATCACAACATTAGTTTTGCATTTTCAGGGTAGGTTTGCTCTTATCTTAGACACAACAGAAGCTACATTTTCCAGACACCATGCCGGCAGAAGAGCACAATCATCATCACCAGTTTCACAGGGAGAAGCATGACAAGACTCCTGAGGAGCAATTGAAGCATCACAAGCACATGAAACTTCTTGGTGAAGTTGGATTTGTTGCTGCTGGTGCCTATGCTTTGGTAAGTATATGCTATTTCTGAAAATCAATATATATATATATATATATATATATGAAAGCTGATCAGGTAAAATAATGTTCTATGTGAAAAGAATCAATTAGTAAAAACAACAATAGTATTATTATGAATATTATCTTCATAATTTACCAATTTTGTTGCTGACTTTTGGTTGGGACCCTTGCAGCACGAAAAGCACAAAGCAAAGAAGGATCCGGAGCACGCCCGTGGACACAAGATAAAGGAAGAGATTGCTGCAGTTGTGGTCGTTGGTAGTGCTGGGTTTGTTTTTCATGAGCACCATGAAAAGAAGGAAGCCAAGAATAAGATTAAGCAAGCAAAGAAGCATGGCGATGGCCATTGAATTTGACTATTTAGCTTATTGTCTGACCAGAACTAGTTTATGTGATCCATCTACTTATACAGTCTTTGTGGTCCACGTACTTATATGTATGATTTCTTTGTTGAGCTTATTTAATAAAGAATATATATTTGATATAATCTTTTACACCTACAATCTAGTTGGGATCTCTTGATTCTAGTCGTTTTGATTCAATCTAACCTTGTACATGTATTAAAGATGGTTGAGTTGCTAGGGATCGACCCTTGAAACACGTTTTTCAACAAAAATAACATGTTCTTTTGTGTCAATAAAGTTTGGTGTGTTCAACAAAAAAACCTATAAACATATCAGATTCCCTACTACACCAAGCATGTAGATCACATTTATTTTGTCAGATTTATCAAAAAATACAAAAATTATAAAAAAATGGGTTTTGCTAAGTCATTTGTATCTAGGGGTGTCAACCGAACCGGTTTACCCAGACCCGACCCGAACCAAACCCTATAGGGTTTGGGTATGGTGATAAATGAAGACCCGATTAAGACCCGGGTCTGAACCTGAAGGTCCGATTAATACTTGGACCCAGGTATAGTTTGTGAAATTTTAAACCAGACCCAGACCCCACCCAAGTTTCGATTAAGACCCGCAAATTTTCAATGTAAAAATGATAAAAATATAGTTTTACCTTATATGGTTCCTGTTTGGTTCATGTAGTTCTTATCGGATCCGGGGTATAGTTTTTCTTATAATCGACCCAGGTCCGGACCCGATACTATACCCGGAAATCTGGTAAAAGTCTGGTTCCACCTGGGTCCAAACCATACCCGACCCGTTGACACCCTTATTTGTTCCTACAAATACTACAACAAATGGGTGAAGTTGAGACGGACACGGTCCGGTCGCAAGTGGTTGTCACCATATTGAGATGGGGTTGCTCGTTGCTACTGATCATCCCACCACCCCCTAACGCATTGAGGCGAAATGAAACTCCCGACTCCCGCACCCGTTGATGAAACAAAAACGAGACCGGACGAAATAACCTCCCTTCTTCATCAAGCATTTTTGAGCTCCACAGACACACAAATGCTCTAGAATGTGGAAAAGCACTACGCATGTTACAAATCTAAGTATCAGCATTTTCTTGATAAGAGATCTGTTGATAAGAATTTTGTTATTTCAAAAAATATAGACATGCATAAGATTTTTAAATTTAAGATAATGTATACAAACTAAAAACTAATATTTAAAAAATAAAAACGAAAAAACGTTTGTGGTCTTTTGAAAAAAAAAAATCTTAAATGTGTTCACATTATTTGAGTGTTGTTGCTTGGGGGCACAGCCAACCATCTTGGCATTTCTTGATACGGGTGTGGTGTTCATCTTGAGAAATGTTGAGATGAATGGTCATAGCAGTCCTTGCATAAAAAGCGACTTCATCTTAAATATCAGCTATTCTTTTGTAAACAATGATCCACAAATGACCATGCACCGGTGGGAGGGAGGTTCAGGTGCAGTCAGCTTCAGCCATAACGTTAGTATACGATATCTTTTTTTGAGAGAGGAAAATTAATATATTCAGAATAAGAAGAATTGTTACATAATATACTAGGAATTGATGAGAAGTCAATTCCTAGCAGAAAAATAAGGAGATACAGAATAACTGCGGCAAATCATATGCTGATCCTTGAGCGGACCACCCAGGATAAATCCTTGTTTGGCCATTTCAATTTTAATCTCTTTGAGCTCCCACCGAATTGCTGATAGTAGAGCACTTCAGTTCGGTTTTCCTTCTCGAAACACAATGGCGTTCCTATGAAACCAAATTCCTCTCCATAACAGTAGCAACCAGTACCTCCATACAAAGAGCCATCTATGCCTTCTGCCCCACATTTTAGTGGTGAGGAAAAGGTCTCTAATAGAGGTTGCATGCTCCCAAAACTCTGCATGCTCTAACCAGGATTCATGCTGTATTCTCTAGAAAAAAAAGCAAGTCCTAAATAAGCTGTCCACCGACTCATGCTGCATTCTCTTCATCCATTTCTCGAAGATGACACCTGCTTGATAATTGAATTCCCCATTTCCTTATATTTGCCTTTGTTTTAGCCCATTATACAACACCCACAACCCACAATTCAATCCACTTTGTGCTAAGCCAGCCCCCCAAAGACAATCGTCTCGAAGCCATTGGACACCCAGTGGACATAGAATTCCATAGCATGATGGACTCCCTGTGGAAATCACCGTCTTTAGAGAACCTCCAAGATGCATTGTCACGTCCTTGAGTAAGTTTGAAATTTCAGAATGTGTGTATTTGTGACAACCCCGATACACCAGTTCCTCTGGGGAAGCCAAATACTCATGAGATCAAGACTTTGAACAAATGACATGGCTAACCAAAACAGCACGTGCAAAGGTGTGCATGCATGCATGTGTGTGTATCAGAGAGAGGAAGAAGAAGGATGCAAATGAAACAAAGGTTTGTTTTTTAATCACCAAATGAGAAGTGCAATTTCAATGGTAAAGGATACAATTACCTTTGGTGGTCTCCGTAAAATATACAACATCGATTTGAAGCTTAGTAGAAATGAATTCTTAGCGTAAGACAATGAGTTCTTCTCCCCTTCAGCTGTCCCAACCTCCCTGTCATACCCGGGCTTGTTGAAGTATGGTTTGGAGTTGAGAACCAGACCGTCAAATGAAACAAGAACTTGAAGTATGCTAGAAGATGATGGTTCCCCAACTTCATTTCCATCACCAGTCCATGTGTTCAGAAGGCTGAGTCACACCCTTCCATTCATGTATAAATTTGGATTTATCCACAAACCACCAGAATGATAATATGCCAACTGGGTTTTCAGAAGCAGTCATGAAAAAATCCAACATATTTCCATAAACCCAAACCAGATTCAAGATTACAATAAGAAGACACTGTTGTAGTTTGCTCACCGGTGGAACAAGTGGGTACTCTGGTGGAAGGTAAAAATCAAAGTAAAAAAGACCATCCTGCCAGGTGTCCCATATGCACAGACTATCACTGCTTGTAGAATTGAGAGAAGAAGAAAGACAGGTATAACGTGGTTCGGATCAAGAGATCCTACATCCACGGGAAGAGCCACACACTCAGGATTTCTTATTCCATACCTCAGACAATTTACAATGGATACATTTATAGGCTATTTAAGATAAGCATGAAGCAATATCACAAAGAGAAAACGGTTGAGATCAATCCGATAATTGAGGATGAAACACAGCTGGATAACAACCTTCCAAAGAAACTGGGTCCCTAGAAGTATGGCAACTTCCTGAGCATTCCATCACTCCCCCTCAAATGGGGCATAGACGGCGTAGCAGCCCCACTTGTCAAGTGCTTCAGCTAATTTTTGTTTGGTTAGGCCTTTGGTTAGACCATCTGCCCACTGTTTTGAGCTTGGGGTGTATGGAGTCTAAAGTTCTCCATTTTGAACTTTTTCTCGCACAAAATGACAATCTATTTCTATTTCTATTTTTGTTTGGTTAGGTCTAGAATGCTAGATACAGGTGCTAGGTCTACTACATGGGTGGGCGACTAACCATAAACCACTTGAAACGGAGATTTGCCTATAGACCGGTTGATGGAGCTGTTATATGCGAACTCAGCTTGAGGCAAAACTAGGTCCCAAGTTTTGACGTTCTCCCCTACTAGACTCCGCAACAGGTTTCCTAAGGTACGGTTGACAACTTTGGTTTGACCATCTGTTTGAGGGTGGTAAGCACCACTGAGCTGAAGCTTTGTCCTCAACAGGGCCCATAACGATTTTCAAAAATGGCTCATGAAACACGTGTCACGATCTGAGGTGATTGTGTGGGATAACCCATGAAAGCAGGCCACGTCCTTGAAGTAGTATGAGGCGACTAATGAGGCATCAGTGGTTCGCTTGCATGGGACAAAAATAACCATTTTAGAGAATCGGTCAACGATGACTAAAATGGAATCGAAATGACGCAGGGTTTTGGGCAGGCCTACAAAAAAATCCATGGACACATGCTCTCAGGGACGTTCAGGGATGGCTAACGAAGTATACAAATCACTATTCTGACGATGACCCTTGGACACTTGACTCATGCGACAACTCCAAACAAACTTGACAACATCTTTGCTCATTTTAGGCCAAAAGTAACGTTCATCTAATAGACCAATCGTCCTATCATGTCCAAAATGCCCAGCTAGTCCCCCTTCGTGTAACTCGAAAATCAACTGGAGTCTTAGAGAGAAATCAGGCACACATAACTTGTTACCACGAAAGAGGTAACCGTTATATATACTAAATCGTGGGTCGATAGTGTGATTAGAGGAGAGACACCCTTTTAAGACTTGTTGGAAATCTGGATCTGTCGGGTACAACTCCTTACATTGCTCGAACCCAATGACTTGCACTGACATAATCATCAGAAGACTGTTCTTCCTACTAAGAGCATCAACTACCTTGTTCAGAGTACCAGATTGATGGTGAATCGTGAAGGTGTACTCTTGCAAGAAACTGACCCACTTGGCATGACGAGCGCTCAACTTCTTTTGACTATTCAGATACTTTAATGCCTCATGATCTGTGTACAAGACAAACTCCTTATAGATGAGATAATGCATCCAATAACGGAGGGCTTGTATGATGGCATAGAACTCAACATTATAAGTGAAATATTGGCACTTGGCCTGAGTCAGTTTCTCGCTAAAGAAATAAATAGGTCGACGATTTTGACACAAGACGGCACTAATCACCGCTTTAGAGGCATCACACTCTACCTCAAAGACTGCACTGAAATCAGGAAGGGCTAAGATAGGGGCACTAATCATTTTTTCTTTGATGATCGTAAAGGCCTTTCCTGCGGCAGACGTCCAATGGAAACTAGTACCTTTCAGGCATTCCGTGATAGGGGCCATAAGGGTGCTGAAGTTTCCCACAAAATGATGGTAGAACATGGCTAACCCATGGAAACTACAGATCTCTCCTATAGTCTTTGAGGTAGGCCAATCTACGATTGCGCAGACTTTCGTAGGATCTGCCCTAACTCTATCAGATGACACAATAAAACCTAAGAACACGACACTGGACGTCATGATCTCACACTTTTTTACATTGACATACAATTTTTCTCTCCTCAAAATCTCTAAGACCTGACGCAGGTGACTCATATGATCAGACAACGATGAACTATAAATCAAAATATCATCAAAGTATACAACAACAAGCTTCCCCATACAAGAGCGCAACACTTGGGACATCATATTTATGAAGGTACTTGGGGCATTAGATAGCCCAAATGGCATGACTAACCACTCATACAACCCATCACGTGTTTTGAATGTTGTCTTCCACTCATCCCCCTCCCAGATACGAATATGGTGATACGAGCTTTTTAAATCGATTTTGGAGAAAATGGAAGCACCAGCCAACATATCAAACATATCATCCAAGCGAGGGATGAGAAAACAGTATTTGACAGTGATGCGATTTATCGCTTAACTGGCTACACACATGCACATGAACCCATCTTTCTTAGGGGTGAGTAGGGCAGGTATTGTGCAAGGGCTCACACTCTCACGAATAAAGCCCTTTCGTAGTAACTCCCGGACCTGCCTCAACAACTCAGCATGCTCGGATGGGTTCATGCGGTCAAGGTTTTAAAACCCGTGACTCAGAACTTGACTCGTTCTTTATTGACTCGTGACTAGGCGGGTCAACTCGATGACTTGGACCGGGTTTTATTAACTTTTGATTTTAAAAGAAAAAAAAATATAATTTGTCTCAAACCATGTTTTTGAGTAAACATATAGTCTCCAAATGTCTGTAAGAATATAAAAATTTGAATTTGATATCTATACAAGCACTTTGACTAATTCATGACTTGAATTAGAGAATGTGGTCACCATGAGTTCAGTCTGCTACTACCTCCGATTCTTAAAATGGCCAATCATATATGCTAGCTTTTTTTAAAAGTTCCAATTCCCTCTCTAACAAATCCATAAATGTAAAATAGAGATATATGTGCATAATGCCCAATATCAACATAAATAAGTAATTTTCTCATGTATGAAAACTATGCAAGAAATATATTAATATTTGAATATGTACAATGCTTGTTCACATAACAAATGGATGATGAAACCTAAATGTGACTTCCTATAGGCACATTTGACCCTCCATATATAGTGAGAATCATTTCTTTAAAATATTTTACTAGAACAAGTTGATAGCACAGGGTGAACAGTAGTTCGAACAACATGGCGATTTTATTCTATGGATTTAAATGATTTTTTATCTTTAAATGATTTTTATTTTCTTTTTTATACAAAATCTGGGGGTAACCCTTGTTAAAATATATGTACTTATATATTTCGAAACTGTAATTTGAAACTCAAAAATCAAATTTCAATCATCCCAAAACTCGCCCGAGTCAGGCCGAGTCAAGCCCGAGTTTTGGCAAACCGAGTTTGCCTTGCCGGGTTGACTCGCTGAAGGGACGAGCCGAGCCGAGTCAGCCGAGTCAATGAGTTGACTCGGCGAGTTTTAAAACACTGCATGCAATACGCGGGGAGATTGGGGAGACTCGACCCTGGCACGAAATCAATAGCATGCTACACAACACGCATGGACGGGAGGCCATCTGGAAGATCATCTAGCATAATATTACTAAATTCCTTAATAAGGGCGCGATGTCCATAGGAACTGGTAAGGATGTACTCGTCGACGGCTTAGCCACCAGGGCATAACAATAACCATCGATCCTCCTGACAATGGCTCGAGAAAGATAGGTAGGATAGGCCTGCAAGTCGGGGAACTCGCTCAGGCTTATCTACCGTGGGGAACTCCGTCTCCTTGATGGGGAGAAGGACTATCTTATGACCCTTAAATATGAACGAGTATGTGTTCCTATGACCATCATGAATGGTCTTGCGATCAAACTGCCAAGGACAACCCAAAAGGGTGTGGTACACACTCATAGGGGCTACATCACACCACACCTCATCGTGGTAATGCTCCCCCATGGAGAACCGAACTAAGCAACGCTGAGTGATGGGAACCTCATTTTCTTTCTTGAACCATGTCATCTTGTATGGTTGGGACAATTTCTCGATCTTCAGGTTCAAGGTACACATAACGCTCTTGGACACCATATTCTTACAAGCACCAGTGTCAATAATAACATCACACGCGTGACCCTCACAGTTGCACCGGGTTCCACAAATGTTGTTCCACAACCATTTTTCAGGGGTCGACTCATGGGGTGCGGTCAAAACATGACGGATGGACAATAAATTTTTGACGTTGTCGTCAAACTCTACGACTTTCCTCTCATCCTCATCCTCGACTAATGCCTCACTCTCACTCTCGAATGCTGACTCCATAATACCCTCGACGAGATGGGTATTCTTGCCCACAGTGGGGCACTTAGATGCGACATGTCTCAATTCATGACACCTAAAACAACGAATGGTAGGCTCACTAGGTTTGGCTTTGGAATGGGTATTGTATGTGGGTCCTGACTGGTCAGGTTTGCTAAGGTCTACTCTAGGCTTTGAGTCCTCGTTCGTAGGGGAGCTTGCTCCCCTGGTTGGGAAGCTCAACTTAGGCTGACTGGACTGTTCACTACGGGTGGTCCTATAATTAATGGCTATGAAGACATCAATTTTTTCTAGCTCATAAAAACATATTTTTTCGTCAAAAAAAACATGATTCAAGTGTCAATTCTCACTAAATTAAGCATGCAAAATACATCTAACTGATCATAATTAAATATGTTCCATTATCACACACACACATGTGTGTGTATATATGTGGAAGAGAGTAATGTCGGATGAGATGGGCATCGAATAATGGTTGGACGGAGTGTTGTGCACCACACATCCAAAAAAAGATCCTTTGCCCAAGATTTTTTACTGCAGCTAGAGGGTCCGGTAGAATAAAAATTAGCTGTGATCATACCACTGTTAAAGGGTTGTTTTTACGTAATTTTAAAATATTTATGAGTTCGATGTTACTCTTATATATATATATAATATATATATATATATATATATATATATATAGAGAGAGAGAGAGAGAGAACTGAAGATTTTAGGCCCACTTTCTGGTTCTGCCCCCATTAGGCCCCCTAGTTTGAATTGTTTTATGATAGATCTGAACCATTAGATGTGTTTAGCATGCTCGATTTAGTGGGAATCGACTCTTAAATGATGTTTTTTTGTTGAAAATTTGTGATTTTATGAGTCAGAAAAAACTGATGCCTTGATAACCATTGATTTTGGATCACCGAAAAACCCTGCATACAGGTCAGATTAGGGTAATCCAAAACTTATATATATATAGTGAGTGGTAGCTGCCTGGCCACTTTTTGAGCCTATCGCAAGCCTACCAAGCTTTGGAAGGATTTTTCTTATTTTTTCTAAAATCTGACCATACAAATGTGATCTACATGCTTGATTTTATACGAATCTACTCTTGGATTGTTCGATTACAACACCCAATTTATAACTGAAAAAATTTATATATACCACAGGTACACTTGGACAATTTATAACTGAAAAAATTCATGCAATCATTATTTATCCTTGTTTTGTTTGTCAAAAGCACAAATAAGTTGCACTTTGGATTACAACAGCAAAATCTTCTACCGTCATTCACTCGTATAACATTATGGATGATTCAAGAACCGATCGACCTCACACTATTACACTTTGATACCACTCATCCAACAATCACAAGTAACAATTAATCAAATCAAATCAAATAATGGTTCTACCTCACAAACCTGCAGTCCAACCTCACCTCGCCATCCCCAGCCAGGCTGCTCATCTTGAGCATGGATTTCACAAAAGCCTTCTCAAAGTCCCCTTGTGAATTGGCAAACTTGCCCACAAGGCCTTTGGTTTTGCCGTTGGAGAGCAGGGCTTGGTCAGAAGAGAAGAGGCCCTTCCCCTCCAGCAGTTGCTTGTAGTACATGTTGTCGAACACTGAAGCAGTTGAGTCCATGGTTGACCCTGCACTCCTCACCTTGTTATGCTTGGGGCATGTCTTCTTCAGGCTCACAGCAAGGGCCGATGCCATGGTGGGATCCACATCATGGACCGAGTTGAACTTATGGATCCTCTTTTGGAATGATGAACAATGGGAGAACCCAAGTGTATGCCCACCTGCATTTACCCACAAGGGTGTGCTTTATCATGGTAACTTTTTTTTTATTGTCTATTCAGGTAACATTTTGGCAAATTTGTTCCCCCCATCCCTTATGTCATTCCTATCTTCATACCCCTTCTTGGGATCTCATCGATGCAAATTGTTTTGATCGAATCGGACTCCATAGATGTGATCTACATCCTTCATTTATTTAAGATTGTCATTTAAATCGCTGAAGTCTAACTTGTGCTCAGGATTTTTTGGTGATTCAAAAATCAACAACACAACATTTTGTGATTTAAAAAAATCATATTTTCACAAAAGAAATGTGATCCAAGGGTCTATCCTTATTAAATCGACCATGCTGAGGTCAGGTTTCATCAAAACAACTTGCATCATAAGATTTAAGGGGGGTATGAAGAAAGAAAGAAAGATCTATGACTAGATTCAGAAACAGATGCACCTCTTAGTGGAATCAACCCCATGGAGATCACCAGGATGCATATCAAATAACAATCAATTATCAAGATGCTCATATATAGGCTGCGCATGAGCCAGGCTCGGGCAGAGCCTGAACTTTAAGACTTGGCTTGATGCAAAATATAGAGGGCTCGAGCCCAAGCCAAGCTTGAACAGCCTTAACTTTGAGGGGGCAGGATTCGAAATCACCAGCTCTTGGTAAATGAAAAACTTGGTGCCTGGGCTCGGCTCATTTTACCATTTCAGCCGAGCCCGTGCCATGCTTAAAGAAGCCGAGCCCAAGATCGGGCTGAGATTTGTACAGGCCTAGATGTGCATTCGTCTTAAGGTGAGTTCGATCTGACTACTTATATATGGATGATGTTCAGCCTTTGAGAAGG